>NC_083322.1:34532133-34552133 GCF_963455315.2 Globicephala melas
TACAAATGAGAAAAGTAGGACTTCTGATATATGCACATGACTAATTTGGAGATACTATTTTATGTGATGAATAAACTCTTTGGTCCTAATAAAAGGTTACAGAGTCAATTAGAAAATTAGAAATGTGCAACTAGGAAACTGTGTGTACCATGGAGGTGGGGGGGACCTATGTGTAAGCGTGGTGTGTGTGTGTGTGTGTGTGTGTACCCATAGATTATTTCAGGATAATAAAAGCCTGAAATCATAAAAGCTGGTTTATAAGGATCATTTTAAAAACAAAACCAATGATTCTGATTGAAAAAAATTTAGCAATTGAACTCAACAATTACTTTGATTAAATGTTTCATTGAAGTAGCCAATAGTTTGAGTAAAATGACTGATGAACCAACTAGTTGTTACGGTATCACGCAGACATACCCAGAATTTTAAACATTTATTAAATCTAATGTTAATATTCCCAAAGTACCCTATAAAATATACAAATGAAATCTTCTAGCAAGATTACTTGTGAAAGTTCATATTCATTTAATGACTTTTATTAAAAAATGATGTTTTGATTTAATAATCATTATAAGTTGAATTTATAATTTTAGATTTTCCAGGTTCAAGCTGGGATTCAGAACATTTTACTGAATGTCAAACTCTTAAGTACTGGAAATGATTAGAATAAACTCCTAAGGTTAATATAATAGCATCTTTTTTTAACTAGGTCTCATAAATGACCTATGAATATTCAAAACTTTCAAGCTTAAATAGGTGAATATTTCTAAACAGATATTGAATAGTTGGCAAGACATACGCTGATATCTATGGGATTAACCTCAAGTCAATTAACATTATTCTGAGCATCTAATAATTTTAGCTAAAGATCTGACTTCTTTTGTAGTTGGTTTGTCTTAATGTTCTCAAGGCTCTGAGAAGACCTAGGAGGTCTCCCTAGTCTGACTCTCTTTCCTAATCCCCTGTTCCACTTCCACTGTCCCCTCAGCTGGAGCTGGGTGTCTGAGTATCTGATTCACTTGTGTTTTACTTTTCTGGGTTGGATTTTGATTTGAATAAAGACCCTGTGGAAGAGTCTCAAGTTCCAGATAAAGAGGAATAACAAATGGGATGTCTTTCTAAAATACAAACACATAGAATTCTTGTTTAAAGGATCACTATAAAGGCATGTTCCATTACCTTCTCAGAGAATTTTAATACACAAGGAATTTATTTCATTATGTCATTGCCTTGTACAAAAATCTATCTGAACTGAGACACAGGGGAATGAGACAGGATTGAGCCAAAACTCTTCAGCCATTCTCCACAGTTAGGCTGCAACCTCCCTGTGTACAACAGTAGTTCTGAATAATAACTTCTACTCCCGACTCAAAACATCACCCTTAAAATATCATGTTCGATTCCTACTCCAAGTCATTTTTTCACGCTGACTTGGTCTGCGCTTTCCTCTTCAACTCACTGTGTGTGCACAGAACCTGGCATTCCCTTCCTCACTGTTCTACCTATGCACATCCTGTCTACCATATAAGGACCAAGTTATATCTTATCTACTTCTAAAGAGTTTGTTTGACCTGTCTGGCTTTCACTGACCTCCTACTTCAACCCTCCAAAGCATTTTTTTTTTTTTTTTGGATCATTCTGTTACCCAAAACTATACAATCTTGGAATCCTAACACTGTATCAAACATAATTTTATCCAATGCTCCTGTTTTACAGATGAAAAAATTAGTAACTTTCCAAGAGTTATGATAAATACAGGCAGAGCCAGGACTAGTATACAACTGGCCTCTGGAATCTTTCTTGGAACCTGGTTTTTCTTGCTATCTCACGTTGCCTTTATCACATGTACTGTACTGAACTCTTTCTGGCGGTGGCTGTACTGTGTCTTGCCTACTAGACTATGAACTTCACAGATCAAGAGAGCTGTATCCACAGCAAGCACCTAGTAAATATGTGTTAACTGAATAAACGATGTCCCATCAAGACATTAAGAGTTTCATTTGTATCAACTATAAAAGAGAAAATTTCTCTCTGGAATTAAGTGTTCTTAGAATCCTTTCACTCAGAATTAGTTTGTGAACAAGGTATCGGACCTGAGAAAGATGTAAATGAAATTTTCCCTTAAGGCTACAGTGTTAGGCTGCTCATTTACTAAAATAAACTAAAACCAGAGCCAATAATTGAATGCTCAGTTCTTAAAAATATCCGATTGCCACCAATACAATGTCTAAAAAAGAAATAAAATGTAGCAAGAGAAGTTGAAGCATCCCAGGGAATAAAATTGCTTGAAAGTTATAGTACCTATGCCTATACCTTGGTGGAATCCTTTTCAATAAAAATACAATTCTATCATGATTATCTCCACTTATATTAGGTTTCTCACTTTTGGATCTCAGAGAGCTCCATGTTTTCACATGTCCTGTATGCCAATTCAAAGGAAATGAAACCCAAGGAAACCACATGCCTTTGGTGGGTTGTAGAATGAATCGGAAATTAGTCTCTTCTGCAGCCATCAGCAGTATCTTTCCCTTCATCCTCCCATTATAGGATATGAGGGTCATTTAATATATCTCTGGAAAAAAAGGGGCTATCTCTGTAGTGTTCATTTTTCCAAATTCTTCAGGATGCCATGTGTTACACTATTATAGGATAATTAGATTTTCTCCCAGGAAAAATGCTCCCCTTCACCAAAGAAATTCCTCTGGCAATTCAAATAAAATAAAGGAAACCCTTTAAAGTAACTCCCTGTCTATGCAGTGCTCACCAATTCCTCCTTACATATCCTCTTCTCCAGTTGAATCATATAAAGGTTCTTAATTAACAGGGTATAATTTAATACAATAATTTTTATGTATTTAGTATTTTGATTAACTTATTAGTGTAGCATAAAGTAATCTTGAATAATTTAGGCACCTCATTTATAACCTTTAGTCATGCAGCAGTGGATAAGTGGTTAATACTATAGTGTTTAAGAATTCAGTGAGCTTTGAGGATAAAATGCTTGGGTTTAAACACTGGCTCCTTTACTTCCTAGCTGTGTGACCTTGGGGAAGTTACTTAATGTCTCTGTGCCTCTGTTTCTTTATTCATAAGGCAGAGATAATAAAGTACCTACTTTACATAGTAGTTATGAGGAGTAAATGATTTTTTGTGTATGCAAAACACTTGGAACAGTGACTGGCTCATAAGTGATCAGTGTTAGATACACTCATGATATAATTACAACCTTAAATCCTTTTTTGGAAGAAGTTATAGTATAAGTACATGGATTGCTTTTTAAACAATGTATGAACTTAATTAGCTCTAAAAACATTTTAGCCCTTCTACAAATTAAGACTTTTATTACTATATCAGAAAAGTCATAAAACAAAGATATAAGTGCCCCACATACCAAATCCCAGGCATTAGGGCTATTAAAGTAATGACTAGCTACATTAAAAGTACATTTAAGGTATAAAAGGGACAAAATAACACAACATATTACTATAATTATTGCAAAGAATTATTTACTAACACATTCCTGAACACTACGGCACTAAGCCAAAATCTCAGGTCCTGTCTCTGACCATTTTTAGATCAACAGAGGAAAGTAAACTTCAAAGTAGAAAGACCATTGTTGAAATGTTTGGTAGGCAGAGCCCCCGCACTTACACTCCTCAGCCATCCCATCCCAGGCCTCAGCATAACTTGTCAGTGAAGTCATTAACATACATGCATTGAATGGTCCAGGCCTGCATCACATGTGCTATGTACACTGAAGTTTATAAAGTCTGATAATACATATTCAGCTGGAGAAACCTTAAATAGATGAACTCAAAGTTGACTAAAATATGGAAATTTTAAGAGACATAGCAGTATATATAAGCCTGAGAGACAATAAATTTTCTGCCGAAAGTTCTTATATGCTGTGGGTTGAGTCAAGTCGCCTGTGTCCATAATGGCATAAAGAGCATCAATCTCACTTTGACAGGAAAAGCCAATAACATTATCATTATCTCCTATTGCCAATGATTAATTTAACGCGTTTATTGCGTACCCTCTAGATATAAGGCACTGTGGAGGCATTTAAACATCTATCAAAGAAGTTGCAGTCTGGTATGGGAGAAATATGTACTCAAATATGTACACAATTGCCAGCCATAGTGTCCTAAGAGGAATAGCAATTAAGTGATACTGGAGGGGTTAACAGCTGGGAGACATTATTTGCCTCTAAGCAGAATCCCAAAGCATCTGCACTCCTACTGGAATTCATTAAAGACAGTAAAGGAAGAACAAGTTCAGATGGACAGACGAGAGAAATTCTTGACTATCTATCCTGGTGATAAAACTCTTTCTGGGTTTGAAGAAGATATACTGTGGATGGTTTGGATATTCCTCATGCCATTTTTCCTCCTTGATTTGAAATTTATGCACGACTCCTTTCAGTTTCGATGTGAGGTGTCTTACAGATGAAGCTGCAGTCCTTAATAGAGCCCTTAATAATAAGTAAAGTAGAAGCTACTTTGAGCAAATAGAATGAAACTATTGAAACTGAGGACTTAGGTTCTTTTTTTTCCTTAACTTATGAACAAAAAGAAAAAAAAAACTAGTGGAATAATTGATTTCTTATTGTCTCATCTGTGAGATCTTGAATAAAGGATAATAAATAGACTTATTTGTAACGTATCTTAAGGCAGGAGTCTATGAAGTCTGGATTGGATAATCTATCCAGCACTTCATTTGTTTACTGGGCACCTAATACATACCAAGCATCTAGGTTATCACAGAAGAGTACAAACTTCTGGCATAGAAAGGCAGAGACAGCAGGTAGACATATTTACCTTGACAGTCACTTTAGTAGTTCTTCTAAACCTGATGAAATATGTCCTATTCCTTTAAGTGGATTTGGAAGTAACTTCATCTTTGATTTTAAAGCAAATGATCCATTTGGTAGATAATGAGTATTCATTTAAACGAGAATCCAGGAATTAATTGTGAACAGTTTAAAAATTGTTCTGTCAATGAAACACAAGATTTCCAATTCAACTATTCCAAGTCCACTACCTATTATTTACTACAGAAAAGCAGTGATTTAAATTTCTTGCTTGAAGAAGGAATAGCCAACCTCCTAATTTGATGTAATTTACACTTAGGAGAATTAGAAAGCTATTTGGAACTTCTTTAGATAGTTAGAGAGAAAGTATTCAGTGGTGGAGAGACATAAAGTCTGTTAATACTTCCTGACAGAAAGGTTGAAAGTCAGTAGCTGAAATGGAAATACTTCTACAAGGATAAACATTACTTCTTGCTAGAAGTGAAAATATCAATTCAATAAACATTATTTGCAAACTACTGGTCTAGGAGCTGATACAGAAAATGGTTCCTGTTCTCATACAGTTATTAGTCTAATAGAGGAAGTAAGACATACACAACAAGTAACTTCGATGCCAAGCAGAATGTGATCTATACCATAACAGACAAAGTGTTACGAAAGATGGGAGAGAAATTCTGGCAATGCATTCAGTCAATGATCTATGACGGAGGAAGTTGTCACTTCACGTAGGCTTTGAAATATATGAAAATGTTCATTACGCAGAGTTGAGGAAAAGGGCATTCTGAGTGGAAATGGGAAAAATAGAGAATTTTATATGTGTTGTAGGAATGCTGAGAGTGTGTAGAGGCCATGGGGAAAGGAGGGATGGTGATAAAGAAATATGTTATAAAGCAGAACAAGGTCAGATGGTGAAGTGCCCTTGAGTTGCATTTATGGAGTTTAACATTTATTCTCTGCCAGCTGAAGGGCTATTGATGGTTTTTGAGCATGGCAGCGAAAAGACAGAAGAGTTTTAGGAGGATTAATTTGCAAAGCGTAGATGGAACGTAGGCCACTGGAGGTAAGGTAACCAGCTAGTTTACTAAAACAGTGTAATAAGGTCATGATGGCCAGGAATAAGGTAGCAGGATTAGAAACGTGGAGAGAAGTGAAGAATTGAGGGTATTGGTTGTGGACTAAAAAGTTTTGTATATACTGCTTTTAAATTTATATGTATGTGAAATAGTTCCCTTCTACACTCTACCAAGAAGACAGAAGAGCTTAAATCTCTGTCAAAAATTCTAAAACTTAAAATAGATGATGACTCTTCATAACTCATTCAATTTTGAGGAATCTTTATATTTGTCATTTTAATCGCTCGAGGAAGAGGGGAAGCAGATCCTGGAATGCTTGGATATCAGAAAGTAGAAGATGGGAAGATTTTGAAACAAAGTTCTCTACAGTCCTCATTGTGATTAAGTTGCTAGCAGAAGCAATGGCCACGTTCATAAAGGCTGCTGATACTCGATCTCTGGAAATTTTGTTTTTAATTTTCAGTCTGAGTTCTTAAGTCATCTTAAAGAAAAATATATTTTAAACTGAATATTGAGGGGAAATGGCATAAAAAAAGTGTGGACACTTTTTCAAGTGAAAAAATACAGTATACCCAGGGATGAGTAGCAAAGAAGAAAAGGGTAAGTCTTTTTAAAAGTAGGTAACATATACCCTTGAGGGTCTTGCTGAGGATCTCCAAATAATTGGTGAATTTTCAATGCCCCTACCCTATCATCAGCTTGGAGATCAATGAACTCTAAGCTATGGTTCCCAAATTCCTATCCAGTCTCATCCTACAGGTATTCCTCTCCAGGCAGATTGTCCATGCCAAGGCAAAAGAATGATCTATTCTCTGAATGAGACTCATGCTTTATATCTTAGTCACCTTTGCTCATACACTCAAATCCTTTGTATCTATCTTCTCTTTCCTCAGCTCTGCTTAATGTAGGTTAAAAAGATTAACATTGCTATTTCTGTAAGCAAAAAAGAACCCAGTCAAATATCAATAATTTCATAAAGTTCAACCTAAAAATTGATTTCATGTTAAGCATAACTCAAAGCTATCTCCTCCATGAAGACTTTCATGATTCTTCATGTGCATGTGTACACTTAATTTGCAATTTGGTTATAACTCTCTTCCTTCCTTTACTTGGACTCTCTCCTTATCTTTGTACATATCCATCCCTCGATTAGAATTCTACCTCTTTGTAGATAACAGATCCCCTGCCAGTTTCCAACAGACTATGTCGCACATAATAGGTGCTCAAGAAATGTTTATTCAACTTAAATGAATGAAACATCGCTGCTCCATTCAACCTGCCAAGCCTCTACCAGAAGGAAATGCAAAGTAGCAGTTGGATTTTATGCTCTAGTTTAATTGCTCAGTGTTACAGCCCACCCTCATAATGGCATATACCAAAAACACAAAGAGAGGACTAGCTACATTACTAGACTGATCTGTTGCCTAAAGAAATGTGTTGCTCCTTTAGTTGTGAAATTTATAAGTACCCAAGGCATCAATGAAAGGCAGAAGAAATGTTATTGTTGCCAACATCCTACAGCAGAGTCAAATTATAATGGAAAACTTTACCTTTTTTGATTGTGATCACACTGTATATTCTCTAGAGAAATGTAAATTGTCTTCATTTTCTCCTTAATTAAGACTAAGTAAAAGATCCTATAAACTGTTCCTATTTTTTTCTTTAAAATAAGGAAGTACTATGAATAAAGTTCTCTGAAACTGAGATGTTCAAAACAAGTTTAAGTCAATAGATGTTAGACTACAGAATCACAATGGTGTTTCTTTATTTAGATATCATCAAGAGAATAGATCATTCTTTTGCCTTGGCATGGGCAATCTGCCTAGAGAGGAATACCTGTAGGATGAGACTGGACAGGAATTTGGGAGCAATATCTTAGAGTTATACAGTGTCATCATTTATCAGTAATTCAGTGGCACCATGTAAATTTGATTGGGTCCTTCATAAATACAATATTTTTTAATACTAATAAAAATTTTAAGTCTTAAATGTTATGATAGATGTCAACAAATGCTGTGAAGAAAAACTTACAATTAATGGCTCATCTCTACAATATGGGCGATTTCAGGCAATGTAAAGTTAATTTAATCAAACATTTACAAGTCAAGACCAAAGGTAAGACTAGGTAAAATTGTTTTTATGTGGTTTACTCATTTTAGGAGACCCCCTTATATCTTTCTTCAGATAACCCTAGTTGTCTGAGAGAAAGTTAAATACATTAAATAACATATACTTATTGAAAACGAGTAATAAACATGATACATGAGATATGATACATGATACATCTTAAAAATCCTATAAGAATAATTGCCCTAGCATACCTGAAGGATATAACATGTTTCTATCAGTAACTGCGGATCATTAATATAAAAAACGTTACTCCCCAGATAACAGTCAAAAACCTATCCTCAGAAATAGCATTAAGGTCTTCATGCTTCAGTTTTACTATGGAAAATAATTTTATTTGGCTTATCCAGTCAAATGAATTTATATATACAGTACACTGAGAAACATACTGAACGTACTGAAATACGCGTAGACCTTAAACCACGCATCTATTTCCTACTCAATACTGATTTATTAAAGTTCTTGACTTTTAAGTTTCTTGATACTTCTACTTAATTTAGTTTGTATACCTTTAACCTACGTGGGATACATTGATTAACTCTAAAAGAAAATGTTTACAATCATACAAATTCTTCTTTATCTCATATATTGTTATATCTTAACTGTTGATTAATGACATTACAAAATATCAGAATAGACTGAGTATTGCTATAGGCTAAGGCTGTCCATTGATTTGCATAGGTTTTGACTCACAAAACAGCATCAAAATTTTTTTAATTAAAAGGAAATACTTAGAGAAGATGAGACTTCCTTTTAACTGTCTACAATGTCTATTTAGTACTTGGCACAAAGCCGTTGAATGAATAATGATAACTACTATAAGTATTTAAAAATCAAAGTGTATGATTAGCACTTTGTAATTTCATATGTGTTTGAATACATTTTTATTCAATTAGTTCAAATTTGCCAATGGCAAAACCTTCATGCTTACCACGTAAGTATCATTGTTTTGGAGATGTAAAATGGATTCCAAAATACAAACACAGACTCCTTTATTAAAATGGAAGATTTAGTTTCATGAGGCTCAGTTTTTGGTTTTGTTTGTTATTTTTGAGTAGCTATCCTGGAAGCTATAGCCGCATCAAATAAAACATTTTTTTTTTTTTTTTTTTTTTTTTTTTGCAGTACGCGGGCCTCTCACTGTTGCGGCCTTTCCCGTTGCGGAGCACAGGCTCCGGACTCGCAGGCCCAGCGGCCATGGCTCACAGGCCCAGCCACTCCGCGGCATGTGGGATCTTCCCGGACCGGGGCACGAACCCGTGTCCCCTGCGTCGGCAGGCGGACTCTCAACCACTGCACCACCAGGGAAGCCCAAATAAAACATTTTTAAAAAGTCATTTTTTTTCCAAAGAAGTTTCACAGGGAAACTGGTAAAATAATTCATGCTCATTCAGAAAGCATATGAAAAATGGAGATTGTGGAAATTCAATTTTACTCATTTCCTTCTAGTATATGTACAAGGAAATGATATAATTATATTTGGAATTTAATGGTAAATTTATAAAAACTGCAAGTTTAGGTATCTCCATTTGTACAAAGTCAGGTTGAAATGAGAAACAATTCACATTTCTTAAATTAAACATTTGTAACTTTTAGAGTAATATTTTATTTAGGAAGTATTTTAGTTTAACATATCACAGAAATAACCTAAAAAATGAAACTAAAGTTTTAAATGGAAAAGTTTACTTTTAAAAGAAAAAATTTTGCAAGTACTTTCTAAACTGAGAAATGATCTTAGGCTAATGTGAGTAATTAAACAACTGAAGTTATTTATACAGTCATTAAGAAATTATTTAATTAATCCTATTTATGATTTTATTCTTTTGAAATGATAACTCTGATTTCTTTCACTATAATCTAGATTTTTATATTCCAAATTTAAGCACACATTAGAGAAATATTTAATTCTCATGTACAGAAGTGAATAAGGTCATATAATTAAAAACAACTAGAAATGATAAATTAGCTCTTATTTTATCAATTAAGAAATTATAAAACAGATCTTTACTACTATGATTCAATATTTTTCCAATTTTATTGTTTTTCAAGACTGTTTTCTCTCTTGTAAATTAACATTTACCACAGACATTCTTATGTTGAATGAACTGACCTTCCTTTTGATTTGGATGAGTTTGCACATAGTTGCCATGAGGACAGTACCCAGAACCATTATTCCAGTTCAGTAGATAAAAATCCTACTTATTTCTGGATGAAAAGGAAAATATTCCTCCTCTCAGAAATGTACAACCATTAAAAGAGGATAGAAAAATTGGAGTGATGATTCCTCATGCCATATATACCTTGTTTAGTTTACTTTATTCAGAATGTAATTAGAAAATGCCCTGCGAAGTTTCTCATACCTTTTCACTGTGGCTAAGGAAAACAGCCAAATAAATTTTAATTTTTCATCTTGAAGTCAGAATACAACTTTACTACTAATATATTTAATAAATCTTGTAACTCCCGTATTCTACTTTCTAGAAAATGCAGCCATTTAAGCGTTTGATTGCAAAGGAATATTATATTCTGATAATTGTAATAACATTTTCTCTTCCAAGCTACACACTGCCATTCTTAAGAATGCATTTTATAATTCTATGCTACATCTCAAAAGATCTGACCCCAAGGTAGAGTTCCAAAGTTCTATTTAAAGTCAACAGAAGTTCTAAGAAATATAACAAAAAGGTGGATTAAGGTTAATGAAACCTAATATTATAAATCGCATGCATATATATATATATAAATGTATATGAAATTTCTCTAAGATTTCTTGTCCTTACCTTCAACATTATATTATAATTTATTCAAATTTATACAACATTGTTTAAAGAAACTGGATTTTACATGATTTGGAGGCTCACTCCCAAATGATTTCACATAGTTTTGCTGTAGTGCCGATTATAAAAAGCACAATTAAATTCTTTAAGATTTACCATTTGATTTATAAAAGTAATAGATGTGATCAGAACAGCTGTAATAAAATGAAAATATAAATGTAATTACTTTGATCATTGAGGAGTACAGATATACTGTGCTCAATCTCAGAATCAAAGCAGTTGCCCATTGAGATACAATTGGTACCATTGCATTTTGTGTCTCATAAATGGTAGCTTTCAATAAACATTCAGGTATAGATCTAAGGACTTTTATATTTCTAATCTATTGGTCAGAGAAATAAAAGAAAATCTAAATTACATCTTGACATTTGGCCATTAAGTCAGCTTTGCTGCTGCTCCAAAACTCCTTTGAACCATTCATCCAAAAATCGTTTTTACCTTGTTCCTTGGACCAAGTTTCAGTCAGAAATGTCAGGATGGGCATATGGCACACAAAGTATATGTTCCAGTTTCTCTCTAATTTCTCATTGATAATTAGGGTTCTGATTCCTTGAAGATCAGGACCTCAAAGTCCTATAGTTGGGCTATAGTATGGCTCTGGGCAACCCTCACTGACATGGCTCACCCACCTTTTCTGGACTGTTGTCTGTTTCCTTTGCCAAGCTGCCCTGATGGGATGCTGCCCATTCACTGCCCGCTCCTGGTGAAGCTGTTTCTTGGATATCTTGACAGAGATGGCTCTTCACCAGGATTACATATGGTTCGTGTCATTAGGTCATTCTAATCTGTGAGACTGGCTGCTCTGCTGGAGTTATTCCCTTGCTCAAATTAAACCATAAGACTGACTCAATGTTCAGTTTCCTCCTGAACTGTGCTTAGCTATGCTGTTAGTTCTTAGCACGAGAATGGAATAGGGAGTAAAAACAATATCTTTTATTCTAAATCTAGTAGATTATGTCTTTCTCTGACCTGCTAATTAACAAAAGGGACCTGAGATTTAGTGTTGCAAATGGTAAATTTATCAAGAGTTAGATAACATTATGTGACCAATGATTACTTCTGCTCCTGCCTTTTAAATGTCTTGCTGATGTTATACCATTTTCAGTGCTCAAAGATTAAGATAATGTTGAGCAAACTGAAGAATGTCAGTTTCCACTAGTTATGTGAAATTATTTGGTCATCTGTTGCTTATATAAATTGTTTAATTCTATCCTAATGATAGAAACTACTTATGGAATGTAGGAACCCTGAGATCAAGTTTTAAACTGTGTTTATTGGTGTCAAAGTTTTAAAATACATTGTTGTACTTATTTGAAAGGTCAATTTAAAATTCTCCCAAAGTAGTCAAAATGAATATAATTTTAACACATATTAAAATATAATTTCTTATGTAAAGTATCTTCACATTAAGTAATATTCTGAAGTGATCGTCAACTTTAAATAATAAATATCTTTAGTCATAAAATACCCATATCACCTAATAGACATCCACTTCCCTAAGCCCTATGTCAAGAGCTGAAGTTAAAATACCATATGGGTATACATGGTACTATGGTATTTTCTCCTGGTACTAGAAGGAAAAAATACTGAATAACAATATTCATTTTTAAACAATTCAGTCAATTACTTTTTGACCCTCTAAGGCTCAAATAGTGTTAGTGCAAAGGAAGATGTACCTTCTAACAAAGTATCTTCTTTAGATATAAAACAGAAGCAGTAGGCTACAATACTGTCACCTAAAAGTCTTCTGACACCCTTTGCCTAAATTGCGGGCATTCATAACAGAAAACTTAAATACCATCTGTATAGTTCTATAAAAATCCTTTAAAACCCTACAGGAACCCACAAATTTCCACTATTGGCACGGTGGGGATACAGCACTTTTTAGCTGAAGGCACTGCATCTCTGGGAGGATCTTTTTTATTAGGAGGAACTAGAATGAGCTGTAAGTGCCACATACGGGGACTGGAATAATGTAAAAAAGAACAGCGGCTACTGAGCCATACTTGTAGCACTTAAAAAAAAAAGATGAGATAATAAAGAGCTGGCATAGTCATAAGTTCTCTACCATCACTTTGGAAAGAGATCTCAAAGCTAACTAGCAAAGTTAATAAAAAAGTTTAGAGGTTAAATAAAAATAGAATTAAATCAGAATAAAATTATGAGGCCCAGAAACGTTAGGGAAAAAAAAATTAAAGATAAATGAAAAATTGTGAATTAAAAAATCTGTGAAGACATGTAAAGCAAAAATATGCTTTTATGTTTAGAGCACTTCTTAATGCAACTTAACGATCCAAAATATCAGCAAAAAATAGTGCAGGCTTAACAGGCATGAAAACAACGAGCATTCCACTTGTTCAAGTTGTCAGCCACTTTCAACTGCTTTCCTCTGATATACAGAGCCACTCCAATTTCAAATGCCTTTGTCCACAGAAAGATCTAAGATCTGTAGGGATTTTATATAAAATATCACCAACCAAAGGTGTAGGGTCTGCAAATTCTACATGTGCCTACAAACAGCAATTTAAATTTTAAGGCAGCCACAGAGAATAGAAGGAAGAACGGTAATATTATATACTTGAGCATTTTCATTATGTTTCATGACACTTCACAATTTCTATTAGATTTTCAATACTGTTGCACAAAATGGGCATCTAGCAGTCCCTTTTAGCTGTCTTTGGTTGCAAAGTATTATTGCTAGGAGAGGCTGAAGTTTATCATTGGAGTGGTATAACGAACTGAGGTTCTCAAGAAGCAGAGGATGTTGTAAGGATGACTGACTGGGACATGCAATGCATAGAAAGTTCTGGGGCGTGTAGAATGTGCATTCAACATGTTAATAAAAAAGATTAATGTGATCTCCATTGTAGTCCTGGAATAACACTACACTACTCCTTTTGTGCGATGCCGCAGACCTTGATTTCCTTACCCTAAAGTTTTGGCTTCGAAGAACACAACAAATATATTTTCTAGTCTTACATGAGCCATATTAACATTCTGATTCTATATAGAAGTTCATTAACTTGCAAACTTCAAACATTTGCTTTAATAAGAGGCAGAAAAAATAATCACCTGCAACTAATATAGAATATTAGCAAGTAGAACTTTGAAATGGCACGGAGGCTAAGAGGATTCAGGAATGACACGTAAGAAATGATCTGAAAACTCAACAGTAGGAGACTCTAATAATCAGAAAGGGGAACGGCATGACAATGGAAGGCTTTGTGCGTGGAGCCCTCCATACAAAACCAGCTCAGGAAGAACATTCGTTTTGATCTCTAGAAACAAAATTTGAAAATATAAAAATGGGAACCTCATTTAACATTTTCATAAGAGAAAGAAAAGGCAAACCTGAGCCAACTTACTGAGAGTGAGGAGAAACAACTGCTTAATAAAAAAGAAACAACTGATTTGAACTAAATATGGCGGGTACATCATTAAATTTCTCTTTTGCCTCAGGTTTGGAAGGAGACAGGAAATGGATTGATTGTACCAGTGTGAGTTCACCTTCCAGGTCTTCTCCAAACGTTTTCTTCTCTTTTCATTCATTTAAGTCTAACACATGGGAGAAGAAAGTAAGTTCAAATTATTTCCACCTGAACATAGCATCAATCCTAACTCTTCAGGTAGTTTTTATGAGAGGCAAACACCGGTATAAAATAGGAATCTAAAGTAATTTTATCCATAATCTATAAAACTCTGAAAAGTCAGGTAATCAGGGAATATTGGTGCTGAGGTGCAGAAGGGAAGAGTATTATAAATTGTAATGATACTTAGACTCTTACTGGAAGTATTCTTAACTTTTGTTCAGACCACGATGGGTCTAGATCTCTTACAACAGCAGCAGAAAATAAATTTTAGAAATCTACTTGATCGAAAAGAGTCAAAACAATTTCAAAAAATTATTAGGTAAAATCTGTATTATTCCACCTGACTTCAACCTGTCCTACTTTCTGCTAAAATCCTCTGGAACATACATCTGATTAATACTGTATTAATCGCAATAATTTTTTTTTCATTTCACCTTCAACAAGATAAATAAAATTTAACAAGGTCTGGGAGGATAATCACGAATGCGGTGAAGGCCTGTCACTTGCCATTGACCTAACTTTGGACAATTATAAAACACATATTAACTAAATAATTAAAATTAAAAACAAAAGTTCACAAACACACTCTGCCAATATTTAGAAAGATCTCTTAGCTAGCATTCTATTTCATTATCTCTTCTTCCTAAAAATCTCTTCTTCTCCCTTCTTCAGAGTTCTAAGAGAATCCTGGATTGTACTTTTGGAGAGATTACCTCATGAAGTCAAACCATTTCTCATTAACTGTCACCTCCCATTTGATTCTTCATAATCATTATCATATGGTTATTGAGTGCTTACTTTGTATGGTATAATGTATTAGGGGTTTCATATACTATAATAGGTCTAAAACATCATCTTTGTCCTTAAGCGACCTGCCATTAAGCCAGAGATAATTGCAAAATGAGTATGCACGTGTGCAAGCACACATGTGCGTGACAACACACACACACACACATACACACACACACACACAACTGCGTTAGTTCCAGATAATGATATAAGCAGTCAGCTCTTCAGAAATGTGGAGCAGAATGTAGGTCCTGACTGCAAAATTACTTGGGAAAGCCTCCTGGAAAAACAGGATGAGGCCCTTAAGGAAAGGTAGAATTTATGTAAGAGAGGAGAATGAAAAAGGAAAGGGAAGAAAGGCAAAGAGTTAAGGCAACATAAATGCACTAATTTGGCAAAAGCCTTCATTCAGGGCACTCTAAGAGTGAAAGCCACAGTGCGGGGAAGTGTTACATATGGACTGTCAAAATGAAGAATAAGGATGATAATTTGGCCTTTCTTGTTCTCTAAAAACAATTTATAAGAAGCACTAAACCATAGTTATTCTACTCTTCCAAAGCTTCAAAACATCTTTTCTATCAACCTCAGGAATACTTCTTTTACTATTCTGGAGTTGAATAAAAAGACTAAATGAAGAAACAGTTTCCGTTTTGTTGTTTCCTGAATCTAAGGACATTTACGTTCTCGGATTCAGCAAGTAGGATAATACTGAATTCATCCCCGTTTTCCCCCTTGAGCCCATCCTCTTGTGCTCTCTATTTCTCTTCACAGGCTTTTACAGTTGCTATGATTTTTCCTAATTTTCCTCTTTGCCCCCAGCATTCAATCAGTTGTCTTGTTCTGTATTTCTCTTCACAGCACTTCTTGTATGGATTCCTTGCTGTCCACTAGCTGTCTTGTACTTAAGTCAGATACTACATCCTGCAAGGACTCATCTTCTGCTTCCAGTCTCTCCCAACTCCAGAATATCCTACCTCACTTGAGTTTCATTCAGGCATGCTTCATTCAGTGCACGTTCAGATTACTCTTCCTAAAGCACATCTCTGGTCATGTGAAACCCAAGCTTATAACATTACTAAGTTCCATACTGATCAAAACAAACACCATAGCTTGACATTTAAAGCATTCAACAGTCTGGTCTCCTTTCATATATTCTACATTCCTGTCAAACCTCATAGCAGTGTTCTCCAGGCAGATATCGTGAGCTCCTGTTCTGGGTTGATATTATTCTATTTGGATTGTTCATTGCCTCCAACCTCAGATAACATCTTCTTATCTCAAAAATCTCTTATCTCGTTGAGTCTGAGTAAGATGCTCCCTACCATAAATTCCTGTCTCACATTCTTTCACTTCTTAGGGATCTGCTTACTTCATGAATTATAAGAGGAAGTGGGAGGGAAAAGCAAAGGGACTGACTCCCAAAGAAAGTAACCATACAGTTATGGAGAGCCTATAAAAAATGTATTAAAATGCAAAATATTTTTGTATTGTTTATGGTCTCCTTTACAGAAATAATGAGGTATTACGAGAGGTAATATAAATCAGTAACTCTGAATACGGCACTATTAGGGGCACAGGGAGCAATTATTATATTCCAGGCACTTGTTTTATTTGCAAGAATCCTATGAGGTACATATTATTATGACTTACCTCACTTTCAGCTGAGAAAACTGAGGAAACAAATAAATCGTACTCAGCTGTTATGTGCTAAATCTGGGATTGGAACCACCACAGTCTGTCACCAGAGCTCATATACTAATACCACTAGGCCCCTCTGCCTCTTGCTAACAGTTGCATCAGCTTAACTTACTCCCTCCCCTCCCTCAACCAATGACAACAATGACAACAAGAACCAGTACCATGATTTCATTTCAGGACACATGACTATGCTACTGAAATGTAAAAAAATTCTTTCACTTCTGCTTAATTTTCAAAAAGTACTTTGAAGTGCATTCAATTATATGCAGACAAATTTTTTTTTTTTTTTTTTGCGGTACGCGGGCCTCTCACTGTTGTGGCCTCTCCCGTTGCGGAGCACAGGCTCCGGACGCACAGGCTCCGGACGCACAGGCTCAGCGGCCACGGCTCACGGGCCCAGCCGCTCCGCGGCATGTGGGATCTTCTCGGACCGGGGAACGAACCCGTGTCCCCTGCGTCAGCAGGCAGACTCTCACCCACTGCGCCACCAGGGAAGCCCACATGCAGACAAATTTTGACGGAGAGAATTAGATAATATTTTCCTTTGTCTAATAATGTACATAAAATGCCTTTTAAGTCCGAGCATCTTAAAACTCTATAAAGATGAAGATATAGAATACTGAAGTGACATTCCATCAATAATATTTGACATCCAACATACAAAACGTTAATGACCGCAGCAGAAACAGATTCAAAGAGAGAATGCTGACTCAGTATTCTGCAAGATAATTAAACATGATTATAATTTATATAATTTAGGAAAAAACAAGATTTGGTCTTCCTCCAATTTTTGTCTTTTCTGAAATCTATTTCCAATAAGCCGAGGGAGGCTTTCCTTTTATCTCTCTATGGAAAAAACACATAAATATTTTTCACATGCACTAATTCATAAAATGTACGATATATTGACTAAGAACATCTTAGTTTTCTAAGCCCATAGTGGCGCCACATCAGGAATTAAATATACAATTTTTATATATTGTTTTACACACACTATTTTTTCTGAGGTATTTTATAATTAAAGTGTAACTAAATAACAAAATGAAAAAATCGAAAATAGCAATTGGCAAATGAAAAATACTAGGAACCTAATAATGCTGTAATTTAGCCCAGTTATTATTTCGGGTTCTAAAACACAATGTTTAATAAACTATCGTATGGAATCATTCATTTTTTATTTTAATATCCTTATCACTGGACACATATGTTTTAAAAACCACCTCCCTACATACCCTCTATATATCATTCATAACAACCCCTGTATATCATATAGGAGCGCAAGGAGTTGCATTAATAGCTGAAACACTTTTATTAGGAATACCTTTCATTTCTCTGAAATTGGTCTTTTTTAAAGGGGGAAAACAGCATCTAACTCTTGTTTGCTCTTTAAAGTTTTATAGTTTTAGCATTTGATACAGGGAGCAAGTATCAGCATACTCAGGAGAATGGCTGAACGTAAAAGGCCTCAAGCTACCCACTCATGGCTGAGAGGATAAAGCAGGGATATAGAAACTTCTGCTGGATTGCTCACTTGCCTCGTGTGAGAGCACCGCTACTCTTAGGAGCATATATCCATATGTTCTCTCTACTTCCAGTTTTATCACTTCTTTTGTATTATTTAACACATCTAAAGACACTTCCAAAAGACAAATTTTTCCATTTTGAAAAAGTAATGGTTTGGAACCTGATAAAATATATTAATGTTCACCGTGTGTTGTTCACAAAGGTGATAGAGTAAAAGTGCTATAAAGCAATTAGGCACATGGTCTTAAAGACATTAATATGTCAAATAGAATGAGATGTCTCAAAAATCAACAAAAGTAATATCCGGTGAAAGGTCAAATGGAAATAGGCTGCTAGAAAGACCATATTTCGCTGTCAGGCCTCTGACTAGATATTTAGTACAAAAGTAGGGGAGGAAAATATAAAAATGAGAGGAAGTACTGTTCTTACCTCAATAACCTGAAATTAGAAGTATGTGATGTTTAACTCTCAGAAGTACAGACATTAAGTTAAAACTCATTCTAACAACTGAACGGATTGTTCTGGATTCAGATTCTAACTTTTCCTCCTGAACTCTAAGTTCTAGCAGGGTCCATACTTTTTAGTAAACAAGAAGCTGATATGCTTGGCCTATTGAATAAGGCCAGGCATTTTTTCAAGTGTCACACACATTTCTGAAATCTACAATACATCAATTTTTAATACATCTACTCTCACAGCTCCATTAAAAAGATGGTAGGGGAAAGATTTTAGAGTAATTAATGATATAGTTAGCTGCTAAATATTAATAGGAATCGTAGTCTTGCATAAAATATAACATATAAACCTTGCCAATACAGACGCACCAGTAATTAAAGTTGAATATGTAATTACACTGATTTATAAGACAGGCAAAAAGTTACACTTTACCAGCTTCTATGTAAACTGTGTCTAACAGTTAAACTTTGCATTTTACGGTTTATAAAAACGGGAAATATCTTGACTACAGTTCATAAATGGTTTAGAGACCTGTAATAGTAGTAAAAATTATGACAACTTGTTCCATCATGAATATTCTTATCGGACCATACAAACCAAACTGTGATAATGATCCGTAAGCTGGAGACTCATCTTAGACACCGCTATACTCCCAAGAGAATGTTAGTAGTACTAAGAATTTGTAGAGGACCGCTAGTACAATCATTATAGGATACTGGAGAGAATCTAAAAGGTTTATTAAAAGCAGTTCTGGTACACTTTTTCGTGTCACAAACACGGTGCAGTTTAACTCCATTTAAACTTGTATTTTTTACTTATCCACCATTCAAAACTTCAGAAGACTAGTAAATACTAGAAGCATAGGAATATCGGTTCTTCCCCTTTTGGAGTCTGTTAGCCCCACTTACATGTGCGGCTGAGGTGAGCAGCCCGGGCTGCTGTTCCCATTGCTGTCGATGTGATCCAGGGAACCATTGAGGTCTTCGTGGACAGCCTGCAGCAGGCCGCTGGAGGTGTTATTGATCAGTCCAGGGTTACTTAGCAAAGGTAAACTGCTCTCTGCCAAGGCAGCCTAGTGAAATGAAGAGGGTGT
>NC_083322.1:34562133-34592133 GCF_963455315.2 Globicephala melas
CTGTCTGCTTTACAGGTTGCTCAAAAGTGGGTTTCCTTTTAATATCTGTAAACCTATCACAGAAAGATATTCTCTCTGGCTTCAGCCTCAAGGCGGTGATTTGTGCACTGATAGGTGTACTTTGTTTAGTGTCACCCGTGGTGTAGATTGGATAGATTTTGTAAAAAATAGCATTACTTTAAAAGAAACATACAATTTGACAAGCGATTGCATTTTACTTTCATTTTATTGCCATATTTTTCATCACACTCATTGTTTTCTAACTGTCACTAAATTGTTCATTTTCTTAGTCTGTTACATCGGTAGAGCTATTTACTGTTTATAAAGCAATATGCACTTACAGGTTTGGGAGACGGCTTGGGCTCTGAGGGTCGCATGTGCAAGTGGGTCATCATTGCTTGAAGACGTTCGCGTTCTTTAGAAAGCTGTTAAGAAAAAGTGAGATCAGAAGCATTTTAGAAATGACTGATACAGCTATTTTATTGCAGTGATACATCTTATCATTGAGCTTGTCTCCGAGTAATGATTTCTGCATATAAAAGTCTGTGTCCGTAGGAACTTATCTGGGACGAAATGCAACTTTAGCTATGGAGGGGGGGAAAAACTTTTATAGCTTTCCTTATGTTAAAAGGTCAGAGAAAACAAATAACACTTCATCTTTTTGTCAATAAGAGAATTGAGGTCACAGTTGCCTCAACAGTAACAAGTTACTGAAACCATAAATTAGAAGGCCCATGGTGTCTCTTTAAAGTCCTGTGGACACTGTTAGCTATGGACTAGTGCCAGCAGCTGTGAAGGGGTGAAGGGTTCTCAAAGCGAAGTGCCTGCCAGGATTGTCTCCACACTTCATGCATTCCCACTGAGGTCCAGTTAGTGGCCCCTGCAATCTGCCATCATCAATCTAATTCAATAGAGTGACAGAGACCGGGCAGTGTGAAACGCTGAACTCTGCCACGGAGTAGGCGTCCACACTTGCGCTGGGTCTCATTACAAGTGACGGACCTTACTTTTCCATCAGTCAGACACATCAGGAAAAAAAAAAGAGGCATAATTGGTCACACTGCAGACTGTCTCATCAGCCAAACTCTTAGTTTTAGTCTACCTTTTATAAATGGTAAACAGGTTTACAAAAAAGCTTTTTAAACGACAGCAGCGACAATGCTTTTTATGTGTTCTTGATTATTTTACAAGTCAAAATATTTTTAGGAGCTCCCTGGAAAAAAGCAATGACATTTATGCACTTAGTGAATGATGAATTTAAAACAATTTAAGACGTAGTAAAGTATGAAGACAAATAAATTGTATGTTTAATTAAATGAAACAAGGTATTGGTTTGATTGAGAAAAAATAATCTTAAGACGAAATGCTAGAGGAAGCCTTAGAGGGTTAGAAAAAATGTAGCAAGAATCATATTGTGGGTGATATAATTGTTTTATGATCAGTTTTATGAGTTCTATTTATTTTTGGCCAAATTCTGTTTCAATATGAACAGTAATGTTTTTTAACTTAAGTTAGCAGCATTTGATACAATACACATATTACCAACTGTGATATTGTAAATAATGTGCCATTACTCCAAGTCTTAAGGATTCTTGTAAGATCTTTAATTAAAAATACACTAGAGGTAGAAAAGGAAAAGATTTTATTTAGAGTATTAAATTACAGGCATGATACTGTAAAGGCTTTTTGCTATAATATAAAATCTCACGGAAAAAAACAAGATTAGCTCATGTAAAAACTGTCTCTGCAATAAAATTATACCCAACTGGGGGGCTGGGTCTAACCTTTCGTAGGGAAACTTAGATTTGACTCCTTTGGGATAGCCAAATGTATATGATATAGTCTAAAGGTTATATTAAGTCTAAGTGGTGAGTACATTAAACTACAACAATCCACCCTGAGGTATCGATCATTGCTATCACTATAAACAATCTAAAATTCCTTGTATTTCTATGAGTCATTGTGTTAAAAGACACAGGATCTGCCCAGTACTCAATTTAACGACCAGAAGTCAGAGAAAGGAGTCCATTAAGGAAGGCTTTGACAAACCTGTATTTCTAACTGCTGCACCACCTGCATTTGCACTCGACACTGGGCAGTGCTTCTGTCGTCCAATGCATGTTCGTTGTTAAGGTGCCTAAACAAACACAAAACAGAAAACAGAATGTTAAGCCACGGCTATGTCAGTGGCATATGCTCCACTTAAAACCACTGAAGTTGTATTTCCTCCACAGTGGGAAAAAAGAACACTTTGAAATGATACCAGAAAAGTTGAATAGGCTGATGTGTTTAGTGCAAATTATTTACGCAACATAAAGAGACCCTTCAAATAGTAGAAAATGTCATTGTCTCTAAGCTTATCAGTTATTACAAAAAATATTTTCCCCAAACCATTTGCAGAATAATAGTAGAAATCACTAGATGAATTTCATATACTCATGCCATTTATTTTTAAAAAGGACACTTTATAAATACATGAACCAAAAGTAACTCTGAAGAGAACAAAGACAATTCTCTATTCCATTTTTGTTAAAACAGTTTGTGGTCCCTATGATGTTATTTAGTGAGCCATGTCTTATTTCACCAGGATGTGGTATGAATTATGTAAAGATGGCAAATTATCGTCCCATGGAAACATCAAATACTTATGAAGAATGATCACTTGTTATTGCTAATAATTAAAGTGCATTGAAGATTCTGACAATCAGAAGTGTAAGATTGACATTTCATGTCTAGTGTCCTATTTGGGAGACATCTATTCTAATCTTTCAAAAAAGTAGGGAAAGATAAGACATTCTCATTATCTTACTCTAATCTTTATTATGTATTAGTCTATTATTATTTCATAATGTTTAAAAAGATCTCTTTAATGAGTGGTATGTTGATACATCAAAAGTAATTTAGTAGAGCAGCATCTCCAATGAACATGAACATATTCAATAATATGTACTTTGTAATATATCATTTATTTGCTGCCTCCTAAAATTAAAAAAGTCATCTTCAATTAATTTAATATCCTTTGGTGTGTCTATCTCACCAATGGGCAAACTAAGGCAGTAATTTAAGAGATGTTCTCATCAATGTATCTAAGAGAAATATTAAACCAAATATTTACAAAATTAAATAAGAATTTATATATTTCTCCATCTGGGCTCAAGTACCATTTAGAACGGTATAATAGTCTAAAAAGTTTAGTGCAGCCCTAATTTTACTAAAATTCATCAGAAATACTTTTATGCCCATTCAAATGATTTACTTACGTTTCTTGAAATCGATAATGAAACAGAACAAATATATAGACAGACAAATATGTAACACATATAAAGAAGTAATTTACAAACATGTAGGTTTATTTGTTAGTAGATCTAGGTTCAGCAGGTAGAATTTGTGCGACTCTGCCTCATCCTTTGATAAATTAAATCAGTTTGTTTCAGTACCTCCTCACTGATCACGACAACAAAACCTCCATGTATCTTAGCACAACTGTCATTCTTGGTTGAAGAGAGACTGTGGACTAAAATAGCAGGGTGTATCAGGTCAAGTTTAAGGTGTGTGGTTATAGCGCAGGAAAGGCACTTGTACTCCACCTGCCTGCTCTTAGACTGGCTCTGTTGGTTTGGTTAAGAAACTAACTGGAACGATACACACTACTATATATAAAATAGGTAATCAACAAGGACCTACTGTATAGCACAGGGAACTCTACTCAATACTCTGTAATAACCTATATGGGAAGAGAATCTGAAAAAGAATGGATATAGGTATAACTGAATCACTTTGCTGTACACCTGAAACTAACACGACATTGTAAATCACCTATACTCCACTATAAAATAAAAATTTAAAAAATGATTTTCATAATAAAAAATTAGATAAAATAAACTGTAACAAGAGCTAAAATTCACTCATGCTTTCTGAAAAGGAGGCACGGAATGTCAGAGTAAACCACAGGTTAGCTTATGACATTAAGTGTCACTTATTCCTAACAGGACAGTTACAAATTGTTTTTCAGGTCCTCCCCCCATTTTAATGAACAACGAGTCCATTTTCTATCAGTGTACTGCAATAGTAGTTGTACTCCTAAGGCTTGATCTCTTGAGGAACACATGTATGTTTGTTCCACGGTCAGTCTAAATGCATTTTTTAAAAAATGCTTCAGCTCTACACAAAGATTAGGGTGTAAATGGAGTAAGATAAGCAGAATACACAGCTCTGCTAGAAAAAGATATATTCAGTTTAACATGTTTATTTTTGCATGAAATTACTTTTTAAAAAGGTTTTTTGCACACTTGTTTACTTCTTAGGGACAATAATTATCCTATACTTAAAGAACTAAAAAAAGTACAAAATGTTTGCATTATATACTTGGGTCTTAGAGACCTATTCAATTTATCTCTGCATCTTTTATTAGAATAGAGACTGTAGACTACAATAATAGCCAATGAGGTTTTGTCTTGATTGAATTTTTCAGTGGAACACAAAAGAACCTTGCCATTAAAATAGTCCTTTATTCTCCTGTATGAAGGGGAAAGGTTTTTAAAGTGTTGTGATGTTCAGTAATGAGCCTCTATCTAAATTATCATTGGTGACAAACTCACAAAGCACTTTTCGAGGACACATAGTTATGAAATGCCAGAGCTGCCACTTTCTTTCCTGTAATTATAGGCTAGCTTGCAGCCCTTCAATGATCATTTATAGAACAGCCTCCAGTGGATTACTGAGAACTTGAAAAACACATACATACCTCTGCCACATCTCCCTTCTCCTTTCCTCGCTATTGTTTACCAGTGATATGTAAAATAATAGTGCCTATTCATTCCCCCTACTTAATTATGCCAATCAAAGTACAGAAATAGTGTCCGGATATAAATACAATGCAATAAGACTAAATAAACAGGCTGCATATTAACAGTAAATTATGAATTTATGTATTTATGACTATTTTGTGCCCAAATTATTCTCTTTTATGTTTTTATAACTATCTCAGGTACTACATATTGCTGTTCAAAAATTCTCTATGATTTATAAATCAAGAATGAGATAATACTGAAAAATGAGAGGATTGGTAGATTTTCTCAGTCAGTGCCTAATTGCTGTTTCAAAATGCATATGCAAAGGGACATTTCATTAATCATTTAATCATGTCCCTTGCAGGAAGTTGGAACTAATGTTGCAAATACCCTTTTCATATGAATGCTCCATAATACTATCTTATGCATTTGATATATTGCCTATGTCATAAATTATA
Source organism: Globicephala melas (assembly GCF_963455315.2). NCBI lineage: Eukaryota > Metazoa > Chordata > Mammalia > Artiodactyla > Delphinidae > Globicephala > Globicephala melas. The sequence continues at coordinate 34,567,382 of NC_083322.1, forward strand.
GCTGCTTCAAAAGGACCAAGTGGGGTTGTTATCCCTGAAGATGCTTGTTACAAAACCTTTATTAAGTTTCTTTTTTTACTTATTGCTAGTTCTATTTCACAGCTTCGTACTAGCCAACAATAATACTCTTTCTGATGGCAAAGGTCTGTAAATTACCCATGCAATCACTAACACCATTTCACAGGCCTGTTCTACTTCTACTGGTCTGCTAACAAGGCGATTACACACAAATTACTGAATGCCTATGAAATATTTAAATGCATTCTACTCTACTATGCATTAATAAGAGCAAAGCAAGCTCTGGAATTCTGGTTAGCTCCAGTCCCTAATGTCCCCTAATGAGCCTCTTACCGAGACTGCAGTTCAAACAGAGAGGTGAAGAAAAAATGCAAAGGGTGCCTTCAGAAAGGCAGCACTGAACAAACATTGTGTGAGCCAATTCTAATTTATGGGTCACTTTATAGGTATATTGATTTTTGTTTTCAAAATGGAATAAATGATGTGGTCAACTGACGTTCTTTCAAAACTGCACTGAATCTACGTGCTAGGTAAGGTAGTGCCCACTAGGAAAAAAAGTGTAAATAGGCAGTCAAATTCTTTCTAAAAACAATTAAGCAAGCGTTTCAGGAAGACAAAATGTAGGAAAGGATCTTTCCAATTTATTTAATGCACAGTTCTCTTTAATTAAGCTTTTAAGGTTATGAATGCATGTGGTAACTTCAATTATATACACCCCAGATTAGCAATTCTATTTTAACCTCTAGATTTTTTTTCAAATTCATTTAAAGTTACAGCATTTTATAAGCTAAAAAGGGATCAGATTTAAATCCAAGTATGTCAGAGACTGTTTTAACAAAATGTTTCCCTTGCATATCACTGGTGTTTGATTTATTTTGCATCAAGCTTTTTACGTTTAAACACTGACAGGAGTTTAAATACAAAATGTTAGCTGTCACTATTCATTTAGCTGATTATGTGAGATGCCTTAGTTTTGAGAGATGGGGGCACTGTCACCAAAAGAAACAACATTCTGACAAGTTCAAAGAACGCCTTCTTGAGGTCATAATTTTGTAGCCATGCTGCCTAGTCAAAGACAAAGAAATAGACAATACACACTAAGTAAGAGCATAATTTTTAGAGTAGTCAGCTGCAAGAAAAAAGATAACACATTTCCATTAAATATTGTTTCTACTACCTTTTCTATTGCTCTTTATACAGTGTCAAACCTTAAAATTTTAGGCTTTGTAATAAACCTAATACATTTATGTTCGCCAACTAATTACTCCTTAATAGGCTGACATTTTATTGACACTAACCATTTTGCCATTCTTCAAAGAGTATTTCTATCTTTGTATCTCAGACCATGTTTTGTTTGCTGGCATCCGCACATGCAGGTTCAAGAACACTTGTCTGCCAAATTGAATGTTATGTTGTAAACCTTTCGGTTTAAGCTCTAAAAGTCAATCCATCTACATTCATGCTGACTTAGGGCCAATGGAATGATAATTAATTTTGCAGACAAACTACACTAAAATTTTGTTGGATATTATTACACTTTGACATTTATAAGACAGTAATGAAGAACTAGTATTAAATGCTTTTAGTGATCTAGTGAGATCTTCAATGAGTGGTCAGAAAAATGGTTAGCTTCTGTCAACACCTACTTCATAGTAATTCAAAAATTTTCCTAAACACCTTTTAGTCTAGACTTTCTTCTTATATATGTATATATGGCTAAGAATATATATGTTATTCATAAGCAACTGTCCTCTGGTGGATTTTCATTTGGTGCTGGGCAAAAACAGAGGAATTCTGCCAGTTTATTTGGGGATATAATGTGAGAAATGGAATTTGGGACTCAATATATTTTCTACTATCCTTTGCTATTAAACATATGTAGGGTAAATAGTAATATTGGATAGCTTCCTTTTATTTCAAACCAATGGATAAGCTGACTGATACAAAGTACAGCTCAAGCTGTACAATGTATTTCTAGTGCATTTTAGAAATAAAAATGCCACAATAATATTTTCTCAAACACCTTTTATAGTAAACACTGGGTACAAAATTTCTGGAGCATGGATAAACAAAAAACCTGAGAGCTAAAAACCTTTCACAGCTTTTTGACTTGCCTGGCATTTTTCCCCCCAAGACTCTCAATCCTCTCCATTATTACAAAAGAAAAGCAAAATCTTCTTTCCAAGAAAATCTGTATTAGTGGTGATGCCTTCTTCGATTCACTTTCCACATAGACACTAAATCAACATTTTTTTCTGAATAACTGAAATTAATTTAATAAAACATTATTTTATTTCTCTTCAAATTTCCCACACCTTTTTAAGAAAAAGACAATACTAGTATGGAAATATGTCTAATATTTCATTTCAGTACAGTACACTGGCATTAGTTCTATCAACAGAATTTATCACAGATCTTTGACTTACAGAATCTAAGCATATCATAACAAAAATGGACTAAAAAAAAGGCCTTAAAATCTACTGTCATTTGTTCTGTCATCCCTATGAAGTTAGTGGGTTGGAAAAATGGTCAGTCTTTGGAAACAAAGTTGATATTTAATTGAAAGGAAATGCTTTTTTAATTGTAACTTCTTCAGTTTTCCAAAAATACTAACTTGAATATGAAAAAGACCCATGGAGGGTAAAATGAGAGTTCATATTTATAAGCTTGTTAGTAATAAAAATATGTATACAAATTTGAGATGAATAAAAATGCTCCTTTCCATGGGCCATAAAGGAAATCATACCGAAACAAAGACATGTATTTTTTTCTTAAAGCTTTATTTTGAATTTTGTCAAAAACAACAACTTAGAGCAATAAAATATTTGGTGACTGAGCTAGTTCTATGGCTTAAATTGCCATATACTGAAGAAATAGCAGCAATAGTCCTCTAAATAACCTTAACGATAAGGAATAATATAACATATTAATAAGGACTAACATATTCAAATGAAATATGAAATTAGTTCTTTAAAGAATTATATTCTTATATCCTGTCTTTATTTTAGCAAATATTATTTTTCTTAGACAGGAAAACTTTAGCAAAGTTACTTAACATTTTAAGAGCTCTCTTTGCTTAGAACGGTCAAATCAGTTTCCTATCCAACAAAATGGTAGCTCACAACTGTTCAGGATAATAGGTGTGCAAATTTTCATTCAAGGCCATGTAGAAAATCCATAATAATATAGGAAGCATTTTTTTCTTTTAATTGGTCAGAAATAAAAATAGTTTAAAAAAATCCTTGTGGAAGTCTTACTGTAATTCAGTTATACAGTTATTATGATGCCAAGTACTTGTGCCTTGTTGTTAAGGTGCTTTTGCTCTATACTCTGTAGTCTACCATTTGTAAACACATCTTTTTGATGTTTCTGCCAACATCCTGGCAACAAAGCAGTGCAATTTCAAATGAGCTAATTAACTTAATTGTTGATGAAGCATGAAACAGTTCATTCACCCTGTTAGCTGCTCCATGACAACATAAGAGTCTCAGCCTGTGAAGTTACTCATCTCCATAAACCTATCTGTAGCTCTCTGTTTAGATCTCTTGTATACTGAAATTGTGCGTGGAAAATGTTTCATGAAAGATGCATATTCTCATTTGAAAAAGAACCTCTTATGAATTAAAAAAAATAAATTATCACTGTATGAAGAAATTAAGGATACACAAAGTTGATTTTAAGCTAGAGAAGTCATATAATCTATCATACAAACATCGGGCCATGTAAGTTTCTTTATGATTCTCAGGGCAACAAGTAACAACATGGAGAAAATAACAACTATCTTAAAATTTTAGTTACTATTAACTTTCAGTTTTTTATTCTTGTTGTTAAATAAATACATTAAATATTATTTAAAGTAAGAAATATAAAGTCTGCAATAAAAAATACACCTTTAAAATCTCTTTTGTTTAAATATATGTATGTGTATATATATTATATATATATATATATATATATAAAATATGACTTCTCACATAATGTTACTGGAAATTTTTCTTGAAACCTTGAAATTTAAGTGAATCCAACAAACACGTCTTCCAGTTATTAATGACACTGCTATAGTAAGGCTACTTCTTTTTTCATTCATTCAAAAACTTTTATTGGATGATTTGTAAAATGTTCTCATGAAAAGGTAAAGAGGAAGAGTTAACCGTCTTAGCCTGACTTTGCTAATCTACTTGTTGGAACACACAGAAAACTTACAGTGTGCCTTATGATGGACCTTCACTTTCTTCCTTCAGCTTTCTTTTGTTCATTTACAACTATCTGCTTAAAACTCCCATACAATCCACTCCCTCCCCTAAAAAAAGTAAAAAACCTACTTTAAAAACTGTCCAAAGTCTTCACAAATGCTTTCACAGCCTGGCCATTTGCAAACTCCATGGCCGTAGAGAGTGTGAGAGGCCCCAGTCTCCTCATGTGATGAGCTGCAGCAAAAGAACATGGCATCAGATTGATCTCAAAAAGCCATAATCGTTGCAGGCTGCTAGCGCCTGTCAGGTTACGATCAGTGACAAACAGGTCAAAACAGGTCAATTCAGCTCAGAGCAGTCAGAAAAATTTAATCGTTCTATTGAATAGTTCAACTGCCAAGGCTAGATGATGTTCCAATTAGAGGAGAAATAGAGCCAAAGATGACTGTTAATAAACGATGAAAAACTAAGAGGACTGTATAATATCATATGCTAATCCTGCCATATGACCTTAACGTAACATTTACCTCTAAATAAAAATATATATATTCATATGTGGTCAAGTGAAAAAAACCTGTGTTTTTAAGAAAGTAATAGGAAAATCACCATAAGATTTTCGAAATGTTCTTTTTAGGGACCTTTAGAATGGACCTTTAGAATCATTTACATTGTTTAATATTTATGTGCGAACCATATATGTTTCTGCTAGTTACAGCTGATTTAAAAATTCTACTTTGGAACGGTATTCATTAGCTATCTCTTTCTATAATTATCCAAGACTTTTGATAAGTGAGTATTATATCAGATAGATCCTAGAGACATCAACCAACTTCTGAACTATATAATCATCAAATTACTCTCAATTAATACAACAGCGTGAAAGCATTCAAAGGCATACCATTTTATAATAATGAAAGCTAACAAGAAAAAAATTTTATGATACTTCTAGGAAGACAAAAAACATCACCAAACTATAGCATTATATCTTAAACTGTACTGTAATTATATGTACGTTTCTTTGAAAAAATATTTGCTTAGGGGAAAGGGTTTGTGGCAGCTAGGCAGGTATTCACATACATAACAGAACACTATTAATCCACTCCACTTAAATATGAATTTTACAGCTATATATCATATGAAACTAAGCCATTCTGTTAAGAAGTCCTACACTTATGCTTCACCTTTTAAAAAGATAGTTTTCATATTGAGCAATATTTTAGCTTCTATAGTTTATGTAAATTACATTAAAGGACCTGATTAGATAACGATATGCCTGCATAAATAGAACTAAATGGACAAAAAAGTACATGGTGATCCTTTTACAAAGGCAGTTTTTACACAACTAAAATAAAACAGTAAGTTGAAAAATTACCTAATATAATGTACTCAGTGTTGGTAACTGAAATCAAATAATTTTTCTTTATGAGTATTGAGGCAAATTTATTCAGAAAGTTACCACCGTAATTTCATTTTTATTATATATTTATAATTCCATCATGCCACAACAATAAAAAAGGCAAACCAGATCTTCTATCTTCTGGTTTATTATACCTGTGTTTATATGTTTATGTATATCTATTCTCTGATTTGTAAGCACATGTTTGTAACATATATAAGGGGGATATATACGCATCTTTAATTATTTGAAACTGGTTAAGTTTTAAAATGGTAAAAATGTTCTCATTTCAGCAATCAGGTTAATCACAACATTTTAGCCATAAAAATATATTGACACAATAATTCTGCATGCACTTATTAACAAATAACTTTCTTCAGTAAATTCCCCACTCTATCCATTAAACTGCTGGTACATGAGCTGCTTTTTTCCTAATGAAAATGATATAAATACAAATAATCTAAAGGTTTCTATCTATTTAATTAGTTGTTCTACACATTCTGCCCCTGTTAAGTACAAATCATTATTTTTAGTTTCACAAATGGTGAAAGTAAAGTTTGGTGATATGTAACAGAATGTATCTCCTGAGATTTACCTGTCTCGCCTTGCATTTAGAACTGAAGACTGTCCATTCACCATGGAGTGATGGGTTATTGGTGGTGACGCTTTGGAAGCGGTGGGGGAGGTAGTCGAGGAGGAATTGTTAGTAGTGAGGTCTAGCCCTCCATGCTTAATGCCGTTGTCTTCCATACTGTGAACTCCAGTCACTTCTTTCCATAACTGCTGAATCTCAGCAGGACTTAAGCCAGCTATAAAGTGAAAGAAAGCCCCACTAATATAACAAAGTAAATTTCATATAATGAGCTTAGTATTATCACTGGATTAAGGCCAACCACAAAAGTGATGTTACCAGAATTATTAATATATGATAATAAACCACTTTATACCATCAGCACTATCGTTTCCTCTTCAATAATCAGTTATTTGTTAAAGACTACCAATTCAAGAACAGTACTAGAAATAATAGTATTGGGAATAATATCAAGGATCAGTAGAAAAAAAACACAGCAAGTTCCATTTGAAAATTAAACTATTCAACTTTGAACTTTTTAACTACCTTTATTCAAGCTTTTACTTATTGCTAGTATGAAGTTTTTATCAGTGAGGAACTGAAAGAACATTTGGAAATAACACATATCAAAAGAAATGAAAAAAGAAGTAAAGTGGGAAACACAAATGTCAGGGGAAAACAGCAAACATTCAAGTCAAAAGAAAAATAGATTTGACAATTATCTAGTTATTTTGATCTTTCTCAGAATGGCCAAGGAAATAACTGAATTTCATTTTGAGGTCCTGAATAAGCCAATATTCTAACTTACATGGATCAATTAAGCAGATAATATCTAAATTTCTCCTTCATTTTATGACTGATAGAATAAATCAACTACTCATTTTAAACAAATTCCTGGCTCAGATTATGCAAATTTACCTGACTTATGATGAATGAAAATAGAAAAGCTAGGTACAATACTTTAGCTTTTCACTGTGATTTTGAAATAAGGAATTGAGAGACTGTTATTTACAGTATTTGACTTACAAAACATTACTTATATATGCCAATTTCTGTGCTTTCATATATTCTTTATATACCTTATGCTCCTTAATCCTTACTACAGTCCAATGGAGCTGACACTTTTATTGTAACCAATTTATTTACAGATAAGGAAGCAAAGAGGGAGAGAGGTTCAAAAATATATCTAAGGTCACAAAGCTTATGTGTGATAAAGCTGGGATTTCAATCCAGGCAGTCTGACTTGAATGCCTTAGCTCCTAAAATATTTTATTAAAAATATGAAAACTGCTGAATAAAGATATACAGGAGGAAATGTACTTGTAATTATAATTGCTATCATTTATTGAGCATCTACTATATTCTGGCGCTTTACATTCATAATCTACATTAACCTCACCTGACATTAGGAATCATTACATTTTATTGATGAGGGCATGGAGACTCAGAAAGATTAAATGTGTTTCCCCAGTCACTAAGCTCATAACCAGTGGACAGAATTCAAACATGATGCCCTGTGGGTCCAAAATCTATGTTTTTTATTACTGTGTTCATCTACAATATCTGATATAAGGATGGAAATGCTAATCAAACTTCCCCTGCCCCTCCCCCCCACATCAGATGCTCTAGTGATGCTGATCATTTGAGAGCTGCGTGACAGTGAAGTGGCTTGGAATAGGCAGGGGAGACTGGGGAAAGATGACAGAGTACGATGGTGAGGAGAGCTCTCTCACCCCTACCCCTGCAAGTGGAAAAAAATCATTGATCTAGACATAGTGGTAAGTAGCCCAGAGCAACAGAAGAATTCTCACTGTTCCAAACATAACTTCTGGTCAAATTATTCGTCACAGTGGAAACCTTAAACCGCTATGCCTATCACCATTTCAAACAGACAGTGTTACTGAGAGCTACCATTCTGGTGATTCTGGCTCCTCAAGATTTTAAGACATGGCCTGAGACTAAAGACAAGACAGGGTAACTCAGATTCCCAAAGTTATTAAAAGCTGTTTTTTCTAAAAAGAAGAGGATGGGTTAATAAAGAAAGGTATTTCTGTTACATAGGAAATAATTTCTATATAAAGATTGCTTTAATTCTAGCTTTAACCTGGGATACTGAAACTTTTCTGACCATGACTTTTTGTTACCTGGCTGCATGTATTATGTGTCCTAACAGCAAAACTCCACGAGTAAATCCTTTTCTGTGAGAGCATCAACACATCCTCTGCATCAGAACTCTCTGCTGCCTCTCTGCTCCACCGTCAGCTCTTGCCTGGACCACTGCCATAGCTTCCTGACTGTCTTCCTGTTTTCACCTTGGCTTTGGCTAATTTACTTTTCATCTATCAGCCCAAAGTTATCTCTCTAAAGGTAAATGAGGCCACGGCACTTCCCCAACAAACCCTCCAATGGCTTTTCGGCCTCCAATGGCTTTTCAGACTCCAATGGCTTTGAACTTAGAGACAAAAAAAAACAACAAAACTTACCATGGCCCATGAGGTGCTGGCAGTTATCATTTGGTTCCGGCCTGTCTCTCTGACCTCATCCATCGCTGTCTCTCTCCGTTTCATTCTGTTATACTAGCCTTCTGCTCTTTCTCGAATGCATCAAACATTTGCTCCCTTTCGAGCTTTCCTCTGGCGGCCCTCACAGCCTAGGCCCCTCTGGTTGCAAATCTTCTCACGAGTTCTTCCCTCCCTTCTCTCAGGTGGTTCAAGGGTCACCTCCTGTGAGAGTTCTCTGTCCACACTTATCAACCATTGCCCCTCCCCACCTGCCTTTTATCGTGCCCTTCCACCTCACCCTACTTTATTTTTCTTTAGGGCATTTATCGGCCCCTAAACTATATTATTTATTTGCTTTACAGTCTCCCTCCACCATTTTCTAAGAGCAGGGATTTCTTATTTTACTTATTTTATAGACCCCCCCAGTGCCTAGAACAGTGCCTGGTATGTGCTCAAGAAATAGTTGTTGATTTAATTGATTAAAACGGGTTCATACAGTTCTCGAAGACATATTGGTTTGCACACGGAAGTTCTGTGACTCTTAAAGGTCACACTATTTATAACCATTGCTCTCCTATAAGGCCAATGTCTAAAGAATTATAAATGGTACTAGTTGATTCTAACAGGCTGAGTGGCTAATAACATTTTATATTTTGGCTAAAGACTCTTAGACGTTTTTTGAAACTATACCAGTTAAAGATGTTATTAATAATTTAGTTTTTGGATTTTATTAATAATTTAGTTAACCTAAATATCCACTTGCCTTCTAAAAGTAGAAATCCATTATACTATTCATTTGCCTTGAAAATTAGTGCTATCACCATGATATCACAATGATAGGGTGACAAACAGTAGATACATAAACATTTGATAAATATAACCTGCTCATCATCCAAATAATGATCCTTAATTAAAAGAATATTTTAAAAATATTAAATATTTATATATTTTAAATATTTAATTTTAACTATTTTAAATAAGGGACAGAGAATAAATAATGTCAAAAAGAGATTCCTGTTAGTGAAACTAGCTCCCCAAAGCATCTACATATTAGAATCACTTGGGGATCTTTTAAAATTTCCAGTGCCGTGACCATAGCCCCAACAAATCAAATCACAATTTCTAGTAGCTTTTGAAGCTCCACAGATGATTCCAATGTACAAATAATTTGGGGGGAATTTTTTTTTAAGTAAACTATTACATTGCCCATGAGACAAAGTTTTCGCATCAACTTGCTTAGCTATTTTCTATGGATACAAAACTATTTATGAAAATGAAACAGCTAGCCAATCCATTTTGCAGCATTTTGAAAGTTTGGGGAGTTTTTTATGTTTTGATGTTAGGCAAGAAGTAATTCACTTTTTCAGGCAGTAACTGTGTTCTGTGGAACAGTACTCTCGAAATGCTGTTAGTCTAAGATATCTCAGAAGTCTGTTGTTTCCATCTTGGAGACTCGTGGTTCATGTTAGCAAGTAAAACAGTTCTGAGATATCTGTCTAGTAACAAAGAAAACTTGAGTCTCTTTCTTTAACTCAGTGTTTTGCAAATATGTTTGAAGGAAAAAAAATAACTCAACAAATTCTTTTTACAATTACACTAATTTATTTCAGTTTTAAATACCAGGTATAGGCTTAGGATTCAAGTGATCTCCAACCCAGGCCCCTTCCCTGAATTGCAGGCTGCCTATCTAGCATCTCCACCCTAACAAATTCTCAATTCTTACATGTCCAAAACTAAGCTCCTGTTTTTTCAGCTCCTCTGACCCCAACTCACTCCTCTAGCAGGTTTCTTTGTCCGTTTTATTTAACAGATACTTATATAGTGCTTCTCATATGCCAGTTACTTTTCCAAAGGCTTCATACATAATAACTAATGTAATGCCCAAACCACTATTATTGTTTTTATTATTACCATCACTATTTTCATTTTAGAGATGAGGACACTGAGGCACAGAAAAGTTAAGTAACTTTTGCTCAAGAGCTAATACATGGCTGAGTTCCCCTCACATTTTCAGGTCATTACTCACACAGCCCCTTCCCAGGACTCCTTCCCTGGCTACCTTGTCTACAAGTTCAACTCCTCCCATCTCCTGTGGTTGCTTAATTTTTTCCTATCCTTGCTTTTTAATTTTTCTCCTTAGCAGTTACCACTATATATTTTACTTGACTTATTTGTTGTCTGTCTTCTACAGTCTGTCTTGTTACAGTTTTTACACTAAAATGTAAGTTTTATGATGGCGGAGTTTGCTGTCTGTTTTCATCATGGCTTTATTCCCAGCGCCTATATGAGTGCCTGCCGTGAGTAAACACTCAATGAATGTTACTTAATAGAGCTGTTCAGGGACTTCCCTGCTGGCTCAGTGGTTAAGAATCCGCCTGCCAACGCAGGAGACATGGGTCTGAGCCCTGGTCCAGGAAGATCCCACATGCGGTGGAGCAACTAAGCCCGTGCGCCACAACTACTGAGCCTGTGCTCTAGAGCCCGTGAGCCACAACTACTGAGCCCGCATGCCACAACTACTGAAGCCTGCGCACCTGGAGCCCATGCTCCGCAATGAGAAAGCCACCGCAATGAGAAGCCCGCGCACCGCAATGTGGAGTAGCCCCGGCTTGCCACAACTAGAGAAAAGCCCACACGCAGCAAGGAAGCCCCAACACAGCCATAAATAAATAAATAAATAAAAGAGCTGTTCAGTGGACCAGAACACTAGTGTAGTGGCAAGCACAATCCGGGAATCAGTGGACTAGAGTATCACAGAATAATAGTCAACTTAAAATCTTAAGTGAAGATTATTCATTTTTCCTTTAAAACATATTTCAAGGAAATATACATACAATACCACCGCTGAAAAGTTTTATAATTTCATAATTTAAAAATTCCGTGCCCACAAAAAATTGAGAAACCCTGTTCTACTTTTGTATGGTGACTTGGCTTCATTCACTGCCAGGACTACAAATAAGCATTAAAAAGTTTCTTTTTCCAGGGCTTCCCTGGTGGCGGAGTGGTTGAGAGTCCGCCTGCCGATGCAGAGGACACGGGTTCGTGCCCCGGTCTGGAAAGATCCCACATGCCACGGAGCGGCTGGGCCCATGAGCCATGGCCGCTGAGCCTGTGCGTCCAGAGCCTGTGGTCCACAACGGGAGAGGCCACAACAGTGAGACGCCCACGTACCGCAAAAAAAAAAAAAAAAAAATAGTTTCTTTTTCCAGGAGTTGAGAGAATAAAAAGAAGAATTCCTAATCAAATTGCATATAATATGACAGATAAAACAATTAAATAACAATTCTTTATTTCTAGAGTTAGAGTTTGCAGAGTACTGGGTGCCAAGCACTGTGCTAAGAATTAATGAAAATTTTATCATTCATATCTAGATTATACATTCTTGGGGCATACAAGGGGTAAAAGTTTCACGTATTGGTAAAAATTACATGAGCATCTTTTTCACACTCAGAAATAAATGATCCTTTCCACGTCCTTTTATTTTTTACATCCAGTAATTACTTTTTAATATTAAATAAATAATTTTAATATAGTACGATATAAAGTCAGTCTACTGTGAATTTTTAATTAATTTATTTTCTAGGGTTATTTACAATTAAAAGTAATAAAAGTGAATTTTGGTAAAAATATTTGTATTATTCACATATTTTATTGAATGATTTGATATTCAATACTTGAAATTATTGAAATATTATCATTAATTTTCACTGTTCACCTTAAATTTTACATTTTGAAAAACTAGTATACACGCATGGCCAAAATAATTGAATCACAGGGAAGGGTATGCATTGTAAAATTAAATTTCCCTACCAGCCCTGACCTCTGGGTCCCCAGTACCTCTCCAGTGGCAACCATTATTCCAGTTTCTGAGCTACCTTCAGAAAGCCAAGTGTTCATTTATAATTTGCCAAACCTAACATCTTATTGATCTGTATTTGACTAGGGGCTTACTATAACCTGTACGTAAAATGCCCATCTTTAAAATGTACTTTCAATGACAGGTGTACCTAATACACATTTCGTCCAAATGCTGAATTACAAGAAGTAAAAATAGCTATTTGGCTGAAACTGAGACCAAAGGCAAATATCTCCACCAAGGAAAGAATTTCTGGGATACAGGAATATATCTGATATAAAAAAATTCCTGCTATGATTTTACTATGAAAATTTTTACAGGCTACATTTTTACAGTTTGATATTCTATTACAAAAACAATGACTTCTTATTTTTCTTGATCATGACATTTTAATGTGGCAAAGTTGACGTTTTCCTTTTAAGTCTTCCCTCAACACATAAAGAATTGACAAATACAACTTTTTTTTTTAAGACAGATGGCCTAAATGGCATTAAACCTATTTTAATATACGTATGTTAGTATACTAAACAATTCTACAACAATTAGAATTATGACATAATTTAATCTCCCTCTTCCTATCTCATTTAAATTTTCTCAACAACTAACTCAACATATTTTTAATATCTCCCTATGTATTTATTTATCCCTAAGTTAGTTTTTATGCATAACAGCATTCACAAGTAACTTTGCAAAGTTTTACTCCGACTATAATAAATGTACCTTCAAACTTTAGCTCATTGATGTTGTTTTCAGCATGTAAAACCCCAAAGGAGATTTTCCTAAATTACAAATAGAAAATTTACTGGTATTTGAAAGGGAATACTAAAATGGTAACAATAATTCTGCATGACGTACATTGTTCTTAGTGCTGGTGCTGTTACCCTGATTAGATATATGTTCTATGTAAGCCCATGATCACAGATTAAGCAAAAAAATCAAGGATGCCAGAGTGGTGCTGAAGTAGCCATTTGGCTATTTAGATTTCCATAAGCAAAGCATGAAGTCCAAGCCAAATAGCTGACTTTGGCTGAATACTGATGCCAAAGAAAAACTTCAGCACAGTCCTAACTCAGCATGAAGGACATTATTATATTTTATTTAAAAAGATATCATTTTCTTTATTGTTCAACAGATTCCAAGCTCATCTAGTTCTACAAGGTGTTAGTTTAAAACAGGACTGGCTGGTTACCTAGCATTCCCTGTTTGGTCTTTCAGATTGGTAATGAAAATGGTTGTTTTAGATAGCTTCTACAAATTCAAAAATATTTTAAAAGTTGGAATTAAACATATATACACATATACAAATATATATGTGTGTGTGTGTGTGTATATATATCCCTATAGTAATACTAAACCTATGAATATATTGCGTATTGGGATACACTGACTTCTATCTTATATCAAAAACATATCAAAGTTTAAAGTGCATGTCACAATAATTTCCTATTTTTTAACCTGTAGACAGTGGTACTGAGTCACGAAAATATGTCACTAATTAATTGCTAGTTGATATTTAAAGTACACATTATATCAAATAGCTTTATAATCAGTATTTTATTCAAGATTGATTTACAAATCCATCCTTTTTTGACTTCTGTATACCTACAGTCACTCTATATACATACTTAGAGATCGTAATTTAATTGCCTATTTCACATTAAAATCCAATATTATAGTAATGTTCATGATGACTTAAAATGCTTAATATTTAAAATGCCTTACTTTAAAATGATAAAATACATTACATCATTTTGCAATATAGAGAAAAATGTCTGTAAATCTCCTTATCAAAATTATAATTTTGTTACATCTATCTGATTCTCATGTACATATTTTTATACAGTTGAAAGAAACTGTAACTTTAAAAGTAGTCTGAGCAAGCTGTGTTAAATCATGGGGTAAGTATGGCATATTTTTATGCCATACTTATGGCATATTTTTAAAGATACAGTGAGAATATCATCACTGCGTGTTAATCCTGCTTGGTTTTCACATGGCTATTATTTGTAGCTAATCAGCCAACCAAAAACCTGAGGCAAAGTGAACTGAAAATTGATAAAAAAAAAAAATTAATTGTCCAAAATAACCAGTAACTGAGGCAGAAATGATTCAGCGCTTACATTATTTAACAATTATTTCTTCACTTTCTCCCACTCTGAGATTCCAGAGGAGTACTATGAACTTATGTTCCTTTACTGTCACTGGTTTATAACACATTCCACCTGTGTTGGGCTGATGGGACTCTCCACAATGGCACTTTTCACACATTCATCTAAACAGCTGAAAACACAATGATGACTTCCATCTTTTTTGTTTGGACCTAGAGATTATCATACTAAGTGAAGTAAGCCAGACAGAGAAAGACAAGTATACGATATCACTTATATGTGGAATCTAAAAATAAAAAATGATACAAATGAACTTCTATACAAAACAGAAATAAACCCACAGACACAGAAAACAAATCTATTGTTACCAAAGTGGAAAAGTGGTGGGTAGGGATAAATTAGGAGTTTGGGATTAACATATACACACTACTACACATAAAATAGATAGCCAGCAAGGACCTACTGTATAGTACAGCGAACTATACTCAATATTTTGTAATAACCTGTAAGGGAAAAGAATCTAAAAAAGAATATATATATATATATATATATATATATATATATATATATATATATATATACACCTGAATCACTTTGCTGTACACCTGAAACTAACACAACATTGTAAATCAACTACACTTCAATTAAAAATGTTTCTTAAAAAATACACTTTCTGCTCAAACCCAGATATGTTTTCAGATTTACTTCCTTTCCCTCAACGTTCTCCACTCTGTGAGTTTTATTTCTCACATATCTTACAGAGAATACAAATAGAAGAAAGTAAGTGGTGATCATTTTGTTGGGTAGAGAAATAGCGAATCACTACGTTGTGCAGATCAGGAACTAACCCAGTGCTGTAGGTCAATCATTTCATGATGTATGTAAGTCAAATCATTATGCTGCACCCCTTATACAGTGCTGTATGTAAACTATATCTCAATAAAACTGGAAGGAAAAAAACAAATAGAAGAAAAAAAGGAAGATAATGCTATCAAAAGAAGGCTCAGAAATTAGAGAAAGTTTTCATTTGAACACTATTAGAATGGTTATATCATAATGAATATTCTTGTTCGCAAGATATTTCTATGCTTGTTTTGGAAGAATGCAGTTTAACAAATATATTTTAGATAATTACATCTTGTTTCTACGAACATCTATTTTAAACATTCTTGAAATGTTTGTTTGAATGGTTTTACTCAAATAAAATTATATTTCCCTATTGAGGAGAGAAAAACACCCAGATCCCAACTATAGACTTTATTTAAATTTTACTAAGAAAATCAATGACATAAATTTATTGCTTCTGTTTTAGTACAGTTTCTATGAAAGAACTCTATATTTACATTGAACTAATTTATAAACACTTTTATTTTTTAAACCTTATTTCTTTCTTTGTCCTCAAGTTGTATTTATTTTTCCATAAAAACAATTATTTGTGAATAGAACATTCACTGCTGTGGTGACGCTATGGTTTATTCCAATTCTCTTTGGAATGACACAGAAAAGTAGGTTTATTGCCTTGTTTTTCTTTCACTATTTTTTTTTTTTTTTTTTGCGGTATGCGGGCCTCTCACTGTTGTGGCTTTTCCTGTTACGGAGCACAGGCTCCCGATGCACAGGTTCAGCGGCCATGGCTCATGGGCCCAGCCACTCGGC
This sequence comes from Globicephala melas, assembly GCF_963455315.2. NCBI lineage: Eukaryota > Metazoa > Chordata > Mammalia > Artiodactyla > Delphinidae > Globicephala > Globicephala melas. Next base: position 34,583,681 of record NC_083322.1, read on the forward strand.
GGCATGTGGGATCTTCCTGGACCGGGGCACGAACCCGCGTCCCCTGCATCGGCAGGCGTACTCTCAACCACTGCGCCACCAGGGAAGCCCCTTCTTTCACTATTTAAACTTTATCTTTCTTGATTTCCTAGGAGTGATTCAGTCAGGTGAATTAGAGGATCTGAAGTCAAATGAAAGAGGAATTCTGGGAAAAATAAGCCATGGAGACAGTAATTTGATAAATAAAAAGAAAAACATTTACCACAATATTTATAATTTAATGTGCCCAAAATAATAATTATGTGTATTTAAAAGACTCTTTTATTAACCTAATTATAATTTTTGTATATTTAATTGTTCTTGATTTTCCTCAGTGTATCCTATAGAGTCAGAAAAATGCACAGCAAGTACTAGTGCAATGTGAGCCCCTCTGGAACAAATATAAGTGACTTGAATGAAAGTTCACTTGGATTAAAGTTGTTCCAACAAAATCCAAATGGAAATTAGAATATGCTTTTAGGATGTTTATGGATACATGACTTTTACCTGTATTGAGAATTTTAGCACACGAAGAATGATTCTGTTTACATTCTATTTCCTTTTTTTTTTTTACTTAGAACTCTTTCCATTTCCCAAAAGTTGACTCAAATAATGAATATATACAATTGTATATTTGTATGGTATTGTATTATTGAATTATCAAAGTACATCCGAAGTTTTCTTATCAGAAAAACAAGAATACAATTGCCAGCTTTCTAAAGCTGTAATTCACAATATAGTACATGTATACGCAATATCCTTTTAGAGAAAGGAGGATCAATATGGTCCCAGGATGCATGATGAGGTCCCCCAAAGCATAACTGGGACTATGCTCTGTAGAAATACATAAAGCCTTCCTTTTATATATAGCGTGAAGATTAGGAGCGTCTATCTTTTTCTTATCAGTTGTCCACCAAAACTCCTATCAGCTCACTTATGTTAAATGGAGTGTTGTTAGCCTTCCCACTAATCCTATTCCCTGCAGATCTTCCGTGTGTATTCAATAGCTTGAATTCAGTAGCTTGAATTGTGTTGCCCTTATACATTTTCTTCCATAAGACTAATAAATACACATTTAATATCTAACAAAGCACTTGAAAGCGGTTTACTGCACACTTAAAAAGCAATGTGGAGTAAAACTTCTGAGTCTCAAGAAAAAGGGGCATGCAACCATGTTAACAGTCATTTCTTTTTTTAATTTTTATTTTATATTGGAGTATAGTTGAATTACAATGTGTGTTAGTTTCAGGTGTACAGCAAAGTGATTCAGTTATACATATACATGTATCTATTCTTTTTCAGATTCTTTTCCCATACAGGTTATTGCAGAATACTGAGTAGAGTTCCCTAAGCTATATAGCAGGTCCTTTTTGGTTATCTATTCTATACAGAGTAGAATGTATATGTTAATCCCAAACTCCAAACTTCTACTAACTTTGGGTTTTGTTTGTTCTTCTTTGTCTAGTTGCTTCAGTTGTAAGGTTAGGTTGTTTATTTGAGAGGTTTCTTGCTTCCTGAGGTAGGACTGTATTGCTATAAACTTCCCTCTTAGAACTGCTTTTGCTGCGTCCCAAAGGTTTTGGATCGTCGTGTTTTCATTTTCATAACAATCATGCTTTAATAATAAACATAAAGGTTATAAAAATGAAAGTTCTCAAGGTGTAAGGTAGACAGGCTACACAGTGGCAGCAATGCAAGCTGAGAAATGGAGTGTGCGCGGCGGTTTGTATGTACCTTGAGGCAGCGACTGGACAGGAAGGGCCGCCTGGCCAGGTGGGATGGAGATGAGTCCCTGACGCTGAAGGCTGAGCAGATGCTGCTGCTGCTGGAGTTGCTGCATCTGGAGGAGCTGCTGCTGGAAGACAAGCTGCTGGGCCGCCAACTGCTGCTGCTGCTGCTGCTGGTGTCAGAAAACCCAACCCAGTGAGCGAATGGACGGCAGAGACTAGGGTCTGTGCAAACAGCCCTCCTACAGCGATACGTAAGCTTCTTTCATCGCCCCGGTACGTTTGTGAACGGTCATCCCATTGTCAAAGCTCACGGGCAGAATGTGAGCAAACTCTAGATTTTCAGTTGCTTTTCTTTCAAATATTAACACAGCAACAGAGAACCAAGGAACTTGCACTGAAAGGGGATGGAACAAGGTCTAGAGAAAGTGTGTCACGAAAGTTCAGACTTCTTAAAAATAGGCTTATTGCAGATGACAGAAAATTTACTTAGACTCAAAGAATGACACTTTACGGAAACAGTCAACCTCAACAACACTTTTGTTTTTTTTCCAACTGAATAAGTTTGATCTGCAGAAGTCCATGACCGTGGTCTCTAGTGACCTATTAGTAAACTGGAATGTAGCCTTCATAGGACAGGCCTGTTAGCTCTCTCTCTTCCTCTTCTCTCTTATTGGAATATATGAAAGGTAGAATTATGTTCAAGGCCAAAAAAAGTGCCCCTTACTGGAAGGAAAAGTGTAAGTTCCCATTTTGTGAGGCATTACAAGACAAAGCAGACTTCTTTTGGACTCGGGAGGGTATGAGAAGGCAGTCACACTTCAGAGAAAGACAAGCTGCTGTGAAAGACCTTTCCTTTTTAGTTTGGGGAAAAGAGAAACTTCTGATGCGCTCACTGGAAAACAGACTGCATAACGGAGCAAGTCATGTGGATTGCCCAAAGCCTCCGGAGAAATAAGGGAGCAATTTCTATTCTGTAGTTGATGGCTGTCTGAAATTCTATTCACAAATCCAAACAGAAACAAAGCCTCAGGGGGTCAAAACTGTTTCCTGTACGTTTGCATAATGGGCAGCTTGAAGACAACGGCTCTGTTACCTGCTGATCAATTTAACTACTTCAACTGTTTTGTTTGTATTATGTTTATATTTGATGCAGTTTGCTGACAAGCACAAGCTAGGCCTGAGAAGCCAGCTTGTCAGTTTGATTTATGAGCATATCAAACTGGAACTTTCTACTCGCCACTCCAAACCTACAGTAGCAGTTCATTAATCAGGGGCCTGTGACTTTGAAATCTGGGCTCAACCACTTTCTCCCTGGCTTCCCCTCCCCCCCACCCCAACTCCCAACCATGGGCTCAATTTGCATGCCTGTCCTCTGAGCTGCACCACTGAGAAAGATAAGGTTCCCTCACCAACTTCGGTTCTCGGGTGGATACGAGATAATCAGTACTTTGTCCACCACACAGCTTGCTCTTTGTACACTGTGATTCATTAGTGAACGGGAGACGACAGCAGCATTGGATCGTAACTCTCAAGTCCCACGCTGCAAAAAAAGTAGAGCAGGAGAGCTCTCCTGTTACTGTTATGAAGCTCAGTACAAATGTAGCATAATGCATCTTGGACAGCAAGGGCCTGGTGATAGGAGGGTCTAACGCTGCCCTGGCCTCCGAGGGCCCCTCCCAGCCTCGCCCTCCTCTGCGTGGGTGAGCCGGCCAGATCCTACCTCTTTCGCTTGCTTTCCGGGATGCTGCTGCTGCTGCTGTTGTTGCTGCTGCTGTTGCTGCTGCTGCTGTTGCTGCTGCTGCTGCTGTTGCTGCTGCTGCTGTTGCTGCTGCTGCTGCTGTTGCTGCTGCTGCAAAAGCTGAAGATGTAACTGCTCTTGCTGTTTCTTGTAAAACTCTTGTAGTTGTTGCTGAATAAACCATTTTGACTTTAATAAATAAAGGCAAAAGTTGCATGTATTATAAACCTCCTAAACTCCTCTAGACTGGCACAGGGTCGAGTCTCCATTAAGATGCGTCTCACAAGAACAACGACAGATACGCATTGGATTCCAGGAGACAGATCTACACATACACTGTTTTTGCCAAGGCAGCTCTGAAACTTTCCAATCCAGACTCCAAAGTATCCTAAACGAAAGGGTATAGAAGATCTGTATTCGAAATGGCTAGAGCCAAATGAATACCCTCGATGGTTATATCTGCAGCGGTAATAGCACATAAAAATAGGGTCTACTCTACCATTTATAAGAACCAACTATAGAGTTACATAAAATTAGAGTGACCGGTTCTTACTGGGAAAAAAATTGTAATCCATCGGATGGACGGGAGAACGTCAGACTTAGAAATATAAGTAACTGGCCTGTGGTCATCATGACAGAACACAGCAAGTCAAATCTTTAAGAATTTAGGTAAAGCACATTATTTTCTGTATGAGAAGTAAGTCTATAACATAAAGCCCACTTTATATAAACTCAAAGCTCTAATGATGTACATATTAGGAACATTAGTTTTGCTATTGAAAAAAGATTAACCTCATGAATTGGTGGCTCAGCTGTTCAACTCTGTTCTAGTTAGTAGCTACTTCTATTCCTAAAATCTGAATTTATTGGGGAAAGGAAAGTTTGGGACATTACTTTCCCTACTGTAACAAAATAGCCAGTTCCAATTTCATACTTATGTGAATTAAAAGGAGGGTTGAAGGGTTAGAAATTTCAAAAGCAACAATTATCTGTAAGTCTCTTTGCACTTTTGTTGGCAAGGCTCCAAATCCAAAGCACCTACGTAGTTGAATATTTAAATATTGCTTCATCTCATGTTGAAATGGTACCTATTTCTTACGCTTACTCCAGACGTTAATGAATTTAAAAAGAATAAGGGATCTAAATTTTACTACTCGGTTCTGCAATTAACATGCTACGTTTGTGTTCTAGCATGCTGACAGGTTGTCCTTTCCAGTGGAGAAGGAATTGTCATATATGCCCATGGCACTGTCAACACGGGTGCTAGCACTCCAAAGCAGGTAATCCACATTACCTGCTGCAGCATGACTGCCTGCTGCTGCTGGAGAAGGGCTTGGAGCTGCTGAGGAGACAGGACTTGCTGCTGAAGGATCTGCTGCATTTGCTGAGGGGTGATCACCTGGGGAGTCATCATGGCCACCGACACAGGCACCTTGACAGAGACAGAAGGAGAAAGAGTGGACGTTACCAAACGTCTGTTAACCTACTTCATAGCTATATGGCATCCCTACCAAAATCTTTAGTAGTGATGACCAATCATTTTTATAGAATAATTGTTATCTTATTTAACTATTTAATAATGATATTTTAGGCACCACAGTATTTAGACACTGGCTTTCCAGAGGCATCAGATGTCATCAGATTCCACCTTTACGTTCCACACCTCTTACGTATTATGCTAAGATGTGCTGCTTTGACTAGCATAATTAGAAATAAACAATTACATGTCAGTTTTCTCAATACTTCATAATTGATAATCTCATCAATGTCACAGTGCTACAAACGAAAGCCTTTTGAAATGATTTACAGGTATGATTAAGATAGATATGATAAAGATTAAACGACTGGAAAAATACACATTTAAATATCTGTTATCAAAGTTAGTAAAAAGAATGTATGTGCAGTGTACTTATTCATAAAATATAACCTGTCTTCAAAATTTAATATATATATATATATATAATATACACAGTACTAGAAAAATACACACAGTAATACATATTACTACATGAGTACTTGGAGTAACTCATATAGGATATTTATTTATTTACTTACATATCCCCAGAAAATAGCTACATAGATAGGTCCTCTCCAAGAAGGGATCATAAGCCTCGTATTCTAGCTTCTCCTTTAAACGTTTTCTTATTTCAAGCTAACTAAACGTATACTGGGAAGTGCAGAAATCTAAAGATTACTCAAAGGCTATTTATTATACTGAAAAATAAAGTATTTTGCTCAAAATGTCCTTTCTACCATTTTCTTCTCCTTCAAAGTTGTAAAAATTAAAGAGTCAAAAAGAAAAGGAAATAAGGAGGGAGAGAAAGAAGCAGAAGAGAAAGATGAAGCAAGGAAAATACAAAGTAAGGAAAAGCCAGGGGGAAAGTCTGAGAGAAAGAGAGAAAGGCTGTGGAGAGACAGGAAAAGGTTAGCAAGAGAGGCGAACAGGAAGTCCTCCTGCACGGAAGCCTGATGTATCTATCTGCTCAGTTGGGCGGCAGTCACACTCTTTGAAGGCACTGCTTGTACTAACCAGAAAGTAATCAGACAACTTGTCAACTTGCCAAGTTTGCAACCTTTGAAAAAGTAATCATTTTCTTTCCTAGAGAAAACAATTCACATTTACTGTAAATAAAAGCAAGTATTTATATAAACACCACTTTTGAACAAATTCTTGGGACAACATGTGTCTTTGAAAACAGAAAAAGATTAACAGACATGGTTCACAATTTATCCTCAGAGTCATTTTTAATACAGTTCAAACTTTTCGAGTCTGGCACTTTATATCATAAACAAATTAATTATGAAATTAATAATGAAAACAAAGTTAGGGGCTTCTCTGGTGGCGCAGTGGTTAAGAATCTGCCTGCCAATGCAGGGGACACGGGTTCGAGCCCTAGTCCGGGAAGATCCCACATGCCACAGAGCAACTAAGCCTGTGCGCCACAACTACTGAGCCTGCGTGCCACAACTACTGAAGCCCACGCACCTAGAGCCTGTGCTCTGCAGCAAGAGAAGCCACCACGATGAGAAGCCCACACACCCCAATGAAGAGCAGCCCCCGCTCGCCGCAGCTAGAGAAAGCCTGCGTGCAGCAACGAAGACCCAATGCAGCCAAAAAAAATAAATAAATAAAGTTAGAAGAAAAAAATAAAGGAAGTTCAGGATGGATTAATTCCTCTCCCTCAAAAAAAACCACTTCATATTTCATACTAAAGAAAGAGTATTTTCTATCCCTTGCTCTCTGGAAATATGGATTAATTAGATGTAATTTTGTAACATGAGGGGAAAATATCACAGAATAACAGAAAGGAATTCAAAAGTGCTTTTCAAAAATATTTCTGGATTTTTTTAGAACATACTTTCATACCTATAGATTACTGTACTTGAAAGCATCATAATAAAAGGCATTCTGAAATGTATGCTGTAAAATTAATTGATCCAGTGGGTTGCCCATGTGTTTAGTTGTTTAAATATTTAACAGTCAGTTTACTTAATTGTTCTTTGATAAACAAAAAGAATGGTTAGAATCAGCAGTTTGGAAAAAAATTATCTATCTACAAAAATGCCTTTCCTTCCAGGAATAATTTACCTCATACTGTCTCCAAATAACAAGGAATGAAACTGAAATGAAGGAACAGAGAAAGACAAACAGGTTAAACTTTAAAAAGGCTGCCAATCCAGATAAATAGATAGGTAAGTGGGTAGCTAGATTATATATATGTAGATAGCTATACACATGAATATAGGTAGATACCTTCTATTAAATCTATCATGTGATGAGAAACTTGTCACACCTCTCTCATCTAACAGCCCCTTACCACTTTTTAGCATATGGAGTATTTTCACTTAATTAACTCTATCTACAAGTAAAGGTACTTTATGTGTAACTGATAACAAAGGTACTTTATAAGAAAAGTAATATGAATGGAGGCATGCAATTATTATTGTAAACTGCAAGTTTACAATCAGAATTCATCTTATACAAATTATATTACCCTATAGCTTGCTGCTAGCATGACTGATTTGATGTACAAGCAAGTTTAAGCAAGTTTTCTACCTTTGCATTCTTTAGAGTTCATTAGCCCTTTCACCATGGTTAAATTAATCATGTTTTATCCTTGAAATGGTTTGTGAGTGTCTTCCTTACATTTAAAAGTTTATGACATAAAAATAACCATTATGTCATTGTCATCCTAAAATCATATGTATCACACTTACGTGATATTCTGCAAATTTTAAGCAGATTCTGGGCTACCCTCTAGGAAACTGCCATCTAACACAAACGATATACAGACATAAGGATATGTAGAAAAAGGACTCAACTAATTGAACACTCTACTTCCATAAGATATGTACAAAACACAAACTGAAATTAATTATATATATAGGAAAGCACAAGTACACTTCTGAGGGATTTCTAACATTACAAATAAGCCAATACTATCACCTATACATCTACGTACATGAGCTCATCCAAAATGAAACATTTGAGGCTATTAAAAATTTAAAATATTTTATTAAATAGAAAATTAGTTTTTCCTACAACAAATGTCAATTACATGTTATATGCAGACTGCTCCACTGGCCTTGTTTAGAACATGCAGAATTTCTCCATGTTTAAGTGAATCATTTTAAGTGACACGTTTCCTTCATTCCTCCTTTATCACTTTTGTTACTGTCCCATTATCTTTCTTTGCTACTGCAAGCTACTTTAGGAATTCATTGACAAAGACGAATAGAGATTAACTGAGTACATAACTTATTTTGGAAGATTATACTACTTTATCAAAATGTAAACAGGCAAAACCAGCATCAGATTTGAAAGTCTATGGATAACTTTCTAAAATATATATGCCTTCACAAGTTAGGTGTTAAGCTTAAGGAAATATTTTCCTCTAAATATATACTTTTAATCATGCAAATACTCTAATGAGGGACCACAATTTAGATGTGTGATAGAGGAGGGG